>NW_008824754.1:2687158-2707881 GCF_000699105.1 Pygoscelis adeliae | reverse complement strand
AGCAAGCTTTATGATATGACTTTTTATAGAACTCCATGCCGGAGAGTATGAACTCAGCTCATTATTTTTTCTCATCCTGAACCGAGGCTCCACATCTAAAATGCTATTGTTAGTGCAGATAAAGACCCGTATTCTGAAGAATTAGCATCCTCTAGCAAACCTGTTTCTCCCTCTGCAGGTGAGACTTGTGAAGACTCACCAGTGCCCAATCTGTTATTTTAGATTTGATAAGGACACACAGCTCTGCCAATCCAGCAAATGTACATAGTTTGACCCAGTATAAATACAATAGCTGCAATCTTAGCTGACATCCTGGAGACTTAAGGACTGGAGAAAAGGTGAATTTCTATAGCCTATGCTAAGCAAAAAAGATAACTAGGTAAAGTTTGACAAAGTTTAGAAAGAGTAGTCAGAAGGCTATTTTATGATTCCCTGATTGCTAATAGCATCTCCTGAGCTATGTGTGCAAATATTTGAAGAAATTTAAACATTTGTTGCTGGACCAGGTTGTTAAGGACCTAAGAAATTTTTTTCAGAATCTTGGAAACTGGGCAGGAGTGAACTGAAAAAGGCCTTAAGACCAAGGATCTGGCCAAAGGTATCTGCCTAGTAGAGAGGAGTAGAAGCAATGACCTTTATGAGTAAATTACCAGATATGATAAGCACTTAGAGACAGCCTGTAAGATTATTCTTTCAAGAAAAAACGGCGTGAAAATTTTTTTCTTACCAGTTGAAGGGAATTTGAGAACTATGCACATAACATACAGGCAGTGATAATTCGTTGTTTTACAGGTACAGTCATGATGACTAACAAGATGAATGGAATGGAATGGAATAGAATAGAATAGAATAGAATAGAATAGAATAGAATAGAATAGAATAGAATAGAATAGAATATTTTTCCTCCCCTGGCGCAGCTTTGAACCATTCCCACATGTCCTGTCACTGGATACAAGGGAGAAAAGATCAGCACCTCCCGCTCCACTCCCCCTCCTCAGGAAGCTGTAGAGAACAGGTTAGATAACTAAATAGGTAACTACCAGATTAGATAACTAAATAAAGCCCCAAGCTTCTAAATGCATGCTTAACTCATGCATTTGCTTTCAGTGCTTACTACAGGTATAACCTAATGTGTATGGCTCACCTCCAGAGCAATGCAAAACCATGCTCATAAAGACAACTTCCTGAATAATTACAATAAGCAAAGATACTGAATATCTTAATTCTTATGGACATATACAACTAGGTCATCCTTTTTTCTTGATCCTGGTATAAGCACAAGGACACACAAAAGTTTAAGAAATCTAGTCCTCCTTTCCCTTTTCTCTACTAGTCCACTGCCTGTCTGCAGGAAAATAATTTAAAAAAATAGTATTTCAGTGTAAAAAGTATGTGATTAGTAAAAATAATAAGATAGAGAAGGAAGACTCTGAAATCAAACCTTATGTTTTGTATTTGACTTTAAACTAAAGGGGGGTAGATTTAGACTAAATAGAAGGAAGGAATTTTTTACGCTGAGGGTGGTGAAACCCTGGCACAGGTTGCCCAGAGAGGTGGTGGTTGCCCCATCCCTGGAAACATTCCAGGTCAGGCTGGACGGGGCTCTGAGCAACCTGATCTAGTTGAAGATGTCCCTGCCCGTGGCAGGGGGTTTGGACTAGATGAGCTTTAGAGGTCCCTTCCAACACAAACTATACTATGATTCTATGATTTCCTTTCAAGCAGTGTGAGTTTTATGAACTTTGCAATACATGCAGATGGGGTCATTTGTAGTAAGCTCTTCTGCCATTCAGCCTCCCTGGGTGCATTGCCACAGAAAATTCCGCATAGTTTCACTCTCCTCATAAACAAAGTAGGGAAATATTTCTACAGAGAGAGCTACACTTGCTTATATCTACAGCTGTAGGATAATATTGTGTCGTTTGTTTTTTCTGTAGTTCTTTTTTCCCCTAATACTTTACATTTAAGAAATACTTCAGTTCTGTAGATCATGAAAAGAGTAAAATCTTGTTTATCCTTCTCTTCCCAAACTATGCATGTCTATGCATGTAGAATTTATATAGAATAAGTGGTACCAGTATTCTTTCTGCATGAATTACAGTGGGGTTGTTCTGCTCCCAAAAAGTGATTGTTCTAGACAGTGTACAATGTCATGATGGATTCACCTGAAGATAGGCAGGTAATAGAAAGATTTGAAGAAAGAAAGATTTGTTGGCAGCATATTTAGGAGTCAGGCACAAAACCATGAGGAGAGTAAGTGATTTGGCCAAGTTTACCCAGGGAACCTATGGTAAAGCTGGGAGCTGAATCCCAGAGCTGAGACCTGTATCTAGATCCTGAGCTTGGGAAATGCTTTCATCCTAAAGTCCATCTCTATTTCTTTCATGTCTGGCTAAACTTCTGTACCATTGGTTAGTTTATGTGAAAATAGGTAATTAAGTTTTGAAAGGTGTCTTGGCCTACTGAGCTGGCACCACTCCAGTAATTAGGTTGATGTTAGAGGCCTGCAGTTTGACCTTCAGAATGTCGTTATGTTAGGGATGTAACTATTGTTAGATAAAGCAAAATTACACAGCCATTATTAAAAAACAAACAAACAAACAAAAAAACCTTGAAAAAAACCCTCAAGGAAAAAACCTAAAAAAAGCCCAAACCCAAACACATAACTGGTAGAAATAGGAGAACTAAAATGGTACAAGAATACTTGCCCAGCAACTCATTACACTAATCAATGAATGACACCTTGGGGCCATCCACCAACCAGTAAAAATCAAACAATCCGGAAGATGCTCTCCAACTCATACACCTCATCCACCTTTGCCTAAGGCAGTGGTGGCATGACCCTACCTTTGGGGACACCTGACCATGGAGAATGTCCAGGGACTCCTGGGACCAAGCTTGCATGGTCAGAGCTGACAAGTTCAGCACTCTGCTCCTCCTGACCTCCAACAACCACCACTCCAGCAAACCAGGAAAAAGGAATTAGAGGTAACCACATTTCTGCAACTGTGCCTTGTTCTACACATTAATAATCACTCTGTCACAGAGGCAGTAAATACTCAAAAACTCCTTCACGTGGATCCTGTTATTGCACAGTAATTAATGCATGTGCTTAGTCTGTCCTGACCTAACCACATGACAAAAGGATGTGAGTGATCAAAATTTGGACTGGCTTTCAGAATTTATCACCAAAGATATGCACAAATGTTTAATTAAATATTGAAATTAAATTAAGGAATTAGAACATATCACCTGAGGAACAGGGTGAACATCAGTCATAAATGGAGATTTCATTCTGAAACAACCATATGTCTGATTATTGAAAACCATAAGAAAGGGAGGAAACACAAGATTTTGGAAAACAAAACTATCACCCCATAAAAACTGTGAGGCATTAATACCATTTTTGTACAAAAAAAGATCAGTTGGTGTGCTTTGTCAGATGTTTTACATTACATGCATTTTTCTTGAACTGATGTAATTGGACTTAACCAGATATCCATGCCTAGCAATTAAATCTATAATGGCTCTATGTTGTATAGAACCTTCTCTCTAGCACTCACAAATCTCAAGTATTTTTACCAATATTTTGTCCAATATTGCTGAATATTTTATGTAACAGCATTTGGCAATCTAGAGAAAGTTTGGTGGTTTTTTATTAGTAGATCTAGCCTTTACTCTCATGGATGAAACACTGCATAAGAGAGAAGAGCAAGAGGCTCTCTCTGCAGTGAGGCCTCAGTTTAAATAAACCTGGATAATGAATCAACCTTTTTCCCTTCAGGAGATTCTTCTCTGCAAGTTGCCTGTCCAAAAATGGTACCTTCTGATTCATCAGGAAGACATTCTTTATATTCACATGAAGGGCTCAGAGCACATAAATCATCCAAGACTGAAAATGTCACCTAGCTTTGGCTACTTAAGAGTTCAACGCTAAGTCTAAGACAATGAGCTAAGTTCTTCCAAAAGTTAGTAGCAAGGCCAAGGCACTTCTGAAGGATGCTTCACACCTTGCTTAAATAGGTATGCAGCTCTGGAAGTACTTTCATTGAGTAAAGACTAGTCTATGGACCTACCTAGCTAATAAACCTATAGCTGAAGTCAGGTGTAACAATTCTACACTTAAAGCGATTTAAAAATCCTACCTGCAGACCTCTACTGCTGGGAATTATTAGTGGCATAAAAACATAATTCTCAGGATCTCTGGTGGTGTCTGAAGAGCTGCCATTTGGAAAACTAACAAGCATCTTTTACTTGAAAACTGAATGTGTTTGATATGTAAATTATTGACAACAGACTTTCTCATTGCCATTTTTACAGAGTAACTTTTTCAAAGCAGACCGTGCTTTAGTATTAGTTTTTCCAAGTAAATAGATTACAGGCTGAAATTAAAGACGTTGCAGATACATTTGTACACAAAAAAGCCTGATAAGCCTGAAGATATAGGGTTTGGGGCCTGCAGGTATTTTGATAAGCACATCTTTGCCTTCACAAAATAGTATCAACTTGCTTTTCTAGTTAACTCTTTCAAATATTGCCTCTCCTGTTTAGAAATAATACTATGTCAGTACAACAGTAGCCTTATTGAGAGAGGTGCAAATAAAAAATTCTTATTATGAGGAAATCAGCCCAAATGATGCTGAGTTCTGAGTCATCAGTCAGCTTCTTCAGCAGTCTGCAAAAACTGAAGGCACTTCCTAGTGGTTAAATTCTTTTTACAAAGCAAAGAAGCAAAAACACTGCTGTCATGAATACAATTGCTCCAATGTGTTAATCTGCCATTTGCACAACAGTTTCTGAAGGCCACCATTAGCTTAAGGCTTCTTAGAAAGGTGAAGACACTTTTGCTGCCCTAAGAACGAGGGCCTGAGGTAAAGCTGCCTTTGTCAGCAGAACTGGGTAAGAAAGGAGAAAGTTGGGGTAGAAAGACATGGGAAAAGCCAGCCCAGGAAAATCTTGCTTGGACCACCTCTCCACTGCCAGGGTGATCAGGAAGATAGTGGAGGGAAAGGTGAGGGACACAACAGCTGAGAGAAGATTTAGTCAGATTTCCTTGTTTCTAAGGTTTGGACATCTTTGAACTAGCCTCTGACACTAAATCTTCTCAAAAGTAGGAGAAAGTGGATACCTTCTGGAAGGTTTCTATCTGGGCATGGAGAATGTGCTGTCAGACTCTCTGGAATCCTGTGTCTCCTAGTGACTCCACAACTTTTAACATTAAATTAGCATGGATTGAGACCACATTAAAAACTGTGTAGATAGCAAACAGAATACTGTCCAAAAGCTAACTCCATAAAAATAGCTATATTTGAGTGGATCACTAAATGTATCTGTTTGCTGGGCTTGTGTGCTAAGTAAATTAAGATCCTTTTTAAATATATGGCCCTTTAAATATACAGCTATAAGAGATAGCTGATGTTCAGTAATCTTTTTATAAAAATAATGTCTTGGGATTTATAACAAAATTTAGCTCAGTTGTTGATATTTGTAGGCATGATTAAAAGTTTGAGATTACAAACATCTTTACAAATTTAATAGAGTTCACGCCCAGGCTTAACACAATTGCAAGTCTTAACCCCAAAACACCTACTGAAATCCCTGCCATAGGTTAGTACAAAATCAGTGTAACTAAAAGTAACTAAGAAGAATTTTAGCATAAAGTCTGCACAAGCACTAAAATCAATGCTAGAGCTTCAACATTAATTATGTTGGTAGAAATGAAAATCTATAGGTCACAAGTGATGAAAATAACTGAAGGAGTTTACATAATTTTGCTGGTTGCATACGTATTTTAAAAGTGTTCTGTACATAAAGCTGGATGATACATGGCACTAAATCTAACAGCATCATCTCATTTTTCATAACCAATTTGGAGTTAATGTGATAAGTAATATGTACATATTCAAATCAGAGCTCTTATAAATGAAAAAATACACAATAATCTTCACTTAAACAAGTTAAAAAAAAAAACACCACATGCTGTTTTCGTACACATAGCATTTTGCTGCAAGTAAAATTAGACAAATAAAATGTTTCCACTAGCACTGCATTTTACAGATAATTTATTTTCCAAGTGTTAGTGCCAAGCCCCAGCAAGATCTCTTAGATGGTATGCTATCCATTGCCATTTCTATTCAGTTTTTTTCCTCTTACTGCAATATCTTAATCATGAAGAATGCTTCCCCCCCCTTGAGTTATTATTGAATTTGTATATAAATGTTTCAAAGTATTCAGTCAATCACATATAAGCTGCCATTTTAATAGGTTTGCAACAGTTACATGTCCTTATTGATCTCTCATGATACTAACAGTGTATTTAAATCCATTATTTCTTCAGTATTCACAGTAGGCACTCATTATCTAACTTATCATTCTGGAATATCAGCATCAAGAGGCACGTCAAATGATGACAAAACATACCAAGAAATAAAACTACTAGAAAGTGTCATTGAGATGAAGGGGTAAAGCTTTCCATTAAACAATCTAAAAAAAAACTATGCCCATTTGCTGAACCTGAAACATTTCATTTCATTTGACATGTCTAGGTTTTGACAGACTTTCACTGAGTTCAAAACAGAGCGTGGAGGGAGTTCTTTCTGCCTTCCTGGGCTCTCTGTTCCAGCACTTGAAGACCTTGAAACTCTTTTAACATTGATATTCTTGTCAATTGCTCAAGCTGTGAAATTTGTGATGAAAAAATCAATTTTCCTGAAGAGCTGCAGGATCCAGGAAGTTTCTAATTCACCAGAAATTTAACAGATATTCCAATCCAGACTGAAACTGAACCAAAACCAAATATATATTTTTTGGCAGACTGGAAATCATAGAATCATAGAATCATAGAATACCAGGATGGAAAGAACCTTAAGGATCATCTGGCCCAACCTTTCTTGGCAAAACCACGGTCTAGACAAGATGGCCCGGCACCCTGTCCATCTGAATCTTAGAAGTGTCCAGTGTTGGGCAATCCACCACTTCCCTGGGAGATTATTCTAATGGCTGATTGTTCTCATTGTGAAAAATTTTCCTTTTATGTCCAATTGGAATCTCCCCAGGAGTAACTTGCACCCATTGCCCCTTGTCTTTTCCATGTGACTCCTTGTAAAAAGGGAGTCTCCATCTTCTTTGTAGCCACCCTTTAAATACTGCAACATGGTGATAAGGTCTCCCCTAAGCCTTCTTTTCTCAAGGCTGAACAAACCCTGTTGTCTCAGCCTTTCTAATCATATGGCAGGCTTCCCAATCCTTTGATTATCTTTGTGGCCCTTCTCTGGACCCTCTCCAGCCTGTCCACACCTTTTTAGCAGGGACCAAAACTGAACACAATATTCCAGGTGGGGCCTGTCAAGCGCTGAATAGAGTGGAATAATGACTTCTTTATTATGACGATATTATTTAGATATGACCTTATCTAAAAGCTGGTGATGCCCTTGTTGATGCACCCCAGCAACCTGTTGGCTTTCTTTGCCACAGCAGCACACTGTTCACTCATATTGAGATTCTTGTCCACCAGGTCCCTTTCCACAGAGCTGCTCGCCAGACAGGTGGATCTAGATTGAGAAATCTAGATCCTCATCCCATTCTCATTTGAGAAGAAAAAGAATTGTGCAATAGTGTTCAGCTGAAGAAACTTTGGAAATCTTACTGTAGCGTTCGGAACCATAGCATTTGATAGAGGCTGCAGAGAAATAAATAGGAAGAAAGAATTAGATGAAAGGCAAGGAGATGGTTTTATTGATTTTCCCCATAGCCCTTTAAACAGAAAGAAAAACAGAGGTACTACCAGGACATACACTCTACTACATTATATAAGAAGGAAAGACTGTAGATAAAAAATTTGGGTCTGATAAAAACGTAATAGGTGGGGCTGATATAAATGATTAAAGCCTTTAGAAGCAAAGACAAAAGGCATAGTACAGTATGGTGATGATGACAATAACATACTCTGTACTGACGACTTGAGGGAGGAAATGTTGAAATGGACAAATTGAGGGAGATGATCCATTCATACAAAAGTAGATCATTCTGCAACAGCAGTCAGATAGGAAAGGTTTATATGAAAAAGTGAAAAGCAGGCATAAAGAAAGAGATTTTATTCCATTTTCAAAACCTGGTGACTCTATGAAGAATGCTAACACAATGTTTCAGAAACATGGCTCTGAAACGTACTTCAAGGTGCAAAAGAACAATCTCAAAACCAGAATACTTTTACATATGATCAAAGTGAAGCTGTGTGTGAGCTAATAGCATCCTTGCAATGAAGAAACAGAGTATCAGATCTCAGTCAGTCAAAATCGTGGCCCAGATTATGCATTCACATAGACTGGTCTAGCCAAGGAAGGTGCGATCGCTCACCCTCTCTGGGTCAGTCATCCATTCTGGTAAGCTGTTATAGAAGTGAATATATGTGAAATGCCTTAAAAGATTCAAGGTACTCCTTCACATCTTTCATGCATGTTCCAGTTACATTATCTGCTTTAAATATTAATATTGGCAGTGACTACGAGATATAAAATGCAGGAAAATCATCTTAATTATAAGACTTTGGAAATATTTTATGAGATAGTCCCATGAACCAATGCTGTAACATTGGCTTTTCTGTATTTAATGAGGTTAGGTTATTTTTCTAGTGTGAGATAGGAAGTGTTGTCTAAGGAAAGAAGGAAAAATCTCTTGAATATTTTAAATTAAAGACATAAAGATATGGAGAAAATGATTGAGAAATGGTGGTTTATTAAGTTTACATTTAACAGCTGAGCCTCCATTACTTACTGCATGTGCTTTTATGGACTACTCCACTACTGAGGTAAAGAGGTTTAAGCTCATGTATTTTACCTTGCGACTGAGTTTCCTTAAGTACAAAGATAATTACAATGATTCATCCAATGGGGGATAATCTAGCACGTCACCATAGCTGTATCAGTTTAGACTTCTATATTATTTAATGAGCATTCCTGTAATAAAAGCAAAAATAAACAGATAAAAGGTCTGTTACTCCATTCATCATAGATCCATATTGTTCTAGTTCTAGGGAAGGAATTACAGTTTGATGTAATAACCCCTAGCATCTCAACTAATGAACCTCTGAAGTGGCAGAACCATTTATTTAATGTGCGGTTGATCATTCTTGAACTTTTGTTAGCTCCATACGTAATTTGTGTGTCCCTTTTGCAAAGTCAGTTTCTCTAATTTTAAATTCTTCTAGTTAATTCCTCCTTCCCTCTTAATGCTTCCTTCGTATGTTGACATTAGTAAAGAAATGTGAGCATAAAACTGGAGTAACAGAGTAGCAAATTAAAACCCACTGAAGACCAACTGAAGACCAATTATACACATTTTACTAGGCTGAAACTTGTGTGAGCCAAAAATGCAAAATCAGTCAATTTTCCTGGAAGTCACTTTATTATACACAGTAGATAAGCAGGTTCTGATTATTATGTTTGGATAGGATTTTCACGTACACTTTCCACATATTACTTCTCAAAGCTTTATCTAACCGAGGCACATAATTGTATTCAATAGGCATCTGGAAAATGTATATAGGAGTTAAAGTTTGTCTAAGTGAAAAATTGATTATTCTTCCAGAAGAAGGTTTCTTTTTTTTTTTTTTTCTCTGAGTCTTCATATAAAATTTCTCAGGACAGCTGATAAAAAGAACTTGAAGTGTCTAATCTATAGACTTATAAAGAACTGCAAATAACCTGTACAAGAAGTCATAACTCACAGAGGATGAAGAAAATGGTCTACATTTCAAGTAATGAATCAGGTCCTTCTCTTTTTTTATTTTAACTTTTATTTAAGTTTGGCAGGTTTACAGGCTTTTGAAACATTGCACAAATGATTTGGTCTTTTTATTTAATTTTCTTTTATTTTTTAGAAATTGTGATTTAGTCTAATATATTGCCATGATCCCCAGCAGAATGATATATGTCCATTACTGCTTCTCCATAATGTTCAATAGTGGGGGGTCATTTATTTTCAAAAGATGGCAAGACATGTTGCAGAAAGGAATAGAGTCTCTTCCATGCCATGATTTTATTCAACATTTCTTTAGGTTTCTTCTCTTCTGTTCAAGGCATTGACTTCTGAAACAATTGTGCTTTAAGTCACCAGCAACATTTATTTTTGTGAATCCGTACGATTCATTTTCATGGCTCACAGTGTCAGCTTAGGTCCAGATTTTCCAAAAGACTTGTTCAGATACCATGACACTTAACATTGCCACACTAGATTTTAGACACTCAGCTCTGGAAATGGAATTCATAAACTCAAGTGGAGACCTCAGTTCCTTATATACAGGAGTCAGGTAGAGTTCAGTGCTCAGTTTCACAACCCCCTATACACTGAACCAACTGACAACACCCAACAGTAAACACTGAAAGGAAAGCTTTGCTTGGCAGTCAACACCACTCCCAACTTGGTGGCTCAGGCAAGGACCATCGTTCCATTACCCCACAAAAACAGGACATTTCTTTTTGCACAGATGACTGACTCATGTCATCATCATCATCACCTCGGTCCCCCTGAGTTCTCACCCTGGAGCTGGCAACACAGATTCAGTTCCCTCTGCAGCCTGAGGTGGTTTGATCCATACATCCTCTCTTTCTACAAGTTTATTTATCACACCCAGTTAGACCATACTGGGAGAGTGAAATTTCTATCTTTCTTGACATTCTAAAGCCATAATAATCATCTAGAGCAAGCAAGAAATTTGACAAGATAGACTCATATGAGAAATAGGTAACAAGACATTGACCATCTTAACTTCCAGTAAAACATCAGATACTGAGATGTAGCTCCATCGTTCCTTGTTTTCATTTGACCTATGCTGAAAAAAAAAGCAGCATAGCCTAATAAGAATCTTTATATTCATATATCTTGTATACATACATTTTGAGTTTGAATATATATATTCTGAACTTGATCCAATGCCCTGTAAATGTGATTTTACATTGACTGTATTTCAAGATCCCAACTATTAACTTTTATGACTTCCAGTGCCATAAAAAACAGATTCAGAACAATTCTGGCATTTGTTTCCAACCCAAAGCATTCTCTTTTTATTGTACGTTTTGGGGAGATTTGCTGGTTAGGATTTATTTTTGCTTACGCCTACAATATGACTTTGCCGGCATCCTGCAGGCTTGTCTCAAATAGTTAATTCCTAGTGAAATAATATCCTGCTCTGAAAGCCTTTGATATGCTAATACAGCAATGTAAATTTCAGACTTGAATTCAGATTAATGTTCAGTAATTACTCACAAACACAGGTGAGGCTCTTTCAGTTTTACTGCCCCTATTTACAGATCAAAGACACAGCTCAGCCCTGACATCAAAGATGTGATTTAACCTTTTGAATTTTATCACAAAGAACAAACCTAAGTTACAATTGAAATAATTTTTAATTGTCAATTAAATAAAACCAAAAACGTCATGTTCAAGTAGTCAAAGGCAGCAACTCTGCAGATTAGAAGTAGCAACAAGAGTAAATCCTGGCCCACAAGTAGGAAAACACAAGCTAGATTCTTAGTAGAGCTAGCCATAAGCTCCACTGTGGGTGGTGGACTAAATTCTCAGACCTGTATCATAAAGAGTTCCTCAGTAAACAAATCCACTGATATAGAGAGTTCCCACTTCAGAGGAAAGAATTTTCTACTGTAATGCTGGAAGAACCCCATCTAGAATTTATTATTTTAGGGTATGACCTTGAACAATTTTATGGATACACATTACTATGCTAAAGAGCATTTTCATAGGAATCAATGGAGATTACTCTTGAGTAATACTGTACAATGTGTAAATGCAAGAGCAGAGACTTGGTTCTTATTTCAAGTTAATAAGAAATTCAAGAACAAGTCCTGTGTTCTGTATATATGCTAACCAGTCTTCGGTAATGGGTAAATAGTTTCAAGAAATAATCCTCTTTGCTTCTCCATCAATCCTTCACTTAAAATGTTCGGCACTTACATTCATATTGCATATAGTCACACAGCAACACCATATAGTTTCTATTCTTCAGTCAGGTCTCAAAGACTTTAAAGAAAAAAACAATGAATTGTCAGTAAAAATTATTAATTTGCAGCAGGCTTCAAATACATTTGAATAAGTATTTGAATAAGTATTATTCAAGATAAAAACGCATTACCTCGATCATGAAAAACAAATAATGCTACAACAGATTTACCCCTCTCTTGCAGGTCATTCTGGCTTACAAATTGGAGCATTTTACTCTACTTTTTCTGTCTTGTTCCTTATACCCACATAATATGTAAGTTTTGCAGATTCTTTCTGCATGGCATGGGGCCTGAGTGCAAAAGAATACACAGAGCACCTTTTGTCTCCCACCCCATCAGCCAGCAATATCCAGTACAGCGCATACACATCAAGCCACATGGCTGGGTTGCGGTCAGATGTCTACCAACCCTCTAACCAGTTGCAATTGTGTCCTCCTGCCTTGACCTTTCCCATCCTAATCACACACATAAAACTTTCAGGAAGTTATCATCAACTCACATTTTGATCATTGCAACCTCCTTTTCTTTTGCCCTTGAAGGTCTTTAAGAAGGCTGAAAAAAAGATTCATTTTCTTAGCTTGTTTCTTTGATGAAGCAACCCCTTTACACAACTCTATCAATTTCAATTTTCCATCGCAGCAAACAGCAATTACTTTCATCCTATTCAGAGTTTCTCATCTTTTAGCCCACTCACTCTTGCTTTAATTCCTCAGGTGGTATTGCAGTGTCAGCTCCCATCACTCCATCACTCCCATCACATAGCCAATGATGTCAGCCTCTGACGTTTGCTTTCCATGTCTTTGCCCTTTTCTCCTCTTAGCATTCACCCATATCTTTCCAACAACTTAACCCTGATGCCTTCAAACTCCTTCCAGATAATGATCTTTAATTCTATGTGGTATAATGAACAGTTGCACTGCTTCGCATAGGCTGCCCCATCTCTGTTCACCCATGCATTTTCTCCTGCCCTACACTGTGAGCCAGTTGTGATGAAGAGGAATTGCTTGATCTTTTTTTTAACTGGACCTAATGCAGTGAGGTCCTGATCAATGACTAAGACCCTGGCACACTGCCACACTAACTGTAATGCATTCTAGTAACCAGTCATAACATTTGGAGCTATTAGAGAGCTATGCTTTATTTTCAAAGCCAAAGGACTAAGTTCTGCTTCCACCACAGTTAGTAGCTTTGGGTATCATATGACAGAGCTGTTTGCTTTATCTGAGCCAGTTTCTGTTCCTGCTTTGGGAATATTTCACACATAATATGAGCATTTCTTCAGTCTCATTGCCTTGCAAAAGCTCTTATTTGTTGGCAAGGAAATAGTTTGGAAAGCTTTCTTTTTGCAGGACAAATGTTTTTTCACCGCAGAAATATATAGTAAATAGCATGCCCAAGTCATCTAGGCAAGGCATCATTTTTACTTCTGTCATTCATAGAGGAACTAGAAAGCCAGTACATATTTGCATTCAGCTTGTGTCAAAGATATTGGCATTGCTACAGAAGATGCCAGACACTGTTTGTTGCTTTGGCATTTGGAGTAATAACACTGGTTGTGATGAACTCAGTTTGTATGGCCATATTATCCTCTGTGTGCACTTTACTCGGAAGATTTGTACAGTAATATTATCTGTCATGTTCCCCATTTCTGGCTGCAGTTAATATCAATGAACAAGAAGAATACTGCAACTTAAACTCAGCAAGTCAGAAAAGACAACAAGATTATTTAAGTTTATATTTCCAAGTAAAAGAATACCTTTCACTAATGCAAAACCTGCTAGATGAAATTCCATCTTCTATTCAAAAGAAATCTCTTGATCCTTCAGTGGAATTCAATGGGATCTTCAGTTGTTGAGACACACATTTTGTGTACAGGATCTCAAGCTTCAAAGTGGCACTCTCCTATCACCTACGGGAATCTGTGCATAGTCTTTGCATAAGGCAACTAGTAAGGTCTAGATTGAAGTTTATCTCTGCATTCTAGGGCAAGCTTTTAAATAACAAAATGAAGCCTTCTAACATGAGGATGTCGACCCTGCACTGCCAAAGTGTGTACCAAACCAGTGAAGACTGATGCAGAACTAAAAACAGAGGTAAGCTCAGACAACACGCTGCAGAAAATCTCTATTAGGGCAAGAATCTTTACCAGGATGGCAATGGGAATTCACCACTGGCAAAATTCCGAGCTGGATTAACCCTTTTTGTATAAGGGCCAGCTGAATTCCTGGTCACCCAAACCTATACTGTAAAGAGCCCTCTGAAACAGCTCTATACTGCTTAGTATGTTTTCCAGGAGAGGGGGATGATTAATCCTGGTAATTCCAGTGTTCCCTTATGTCAGAATATGCTGGCGTGACCTAAAATCATCAGTCCATTATGTAATTTTGAATTCTTAGGGGTTGAAAGAATGTTTGCTGAAAGTATGGAGTCTGGTTAGCACTCTGTGGCAAACCATAGCAGAGCAACAATTTGGTAAAGGTTGAGCTGAAACCCTGAGAGACATTCTCACCAGCGCTATGGGTTATTCAGCTCCCGTAAGCAAGCATTGGCAGGTGCCATTAAAAAAAAAAAATAAATGTCAAAGTCGGATTTCATTCACCTCTATTCTAACCCCCTTCCTTCCAAAGCGGGACACAGTCACACAGGCTGGAAATAACTCTTCAGTTGTACAGGCTTTGTATGCAAGGGAAAAAAATAATTACATGTCAATGGGCATAAAATAGAGGCGAAAACTTTTTCCATAAGGTTGAGAATTTCTGCAAATCAAATGCCAAATGCTCCCTGGGGACATGCTGTAGGATGATTTCTTACCAGGAAGGAGATGAGAGACATGACACATGGATTAATCTGAATACGAAAATATCCACCGTGCTAAAGAACAATGGAAGTAAGTATGAGCATGACTGGTTTTGCCATACTTCTTTTGTGGTCCAGTTTTCTCTAATGCAATACATGTATGCTATTAATGCTTGTTTTCTTGTCTAGTTGAACTGAAATGGTGACATTATCAGCAACATGCTAATACAAATGTCTTCTAACTAGTGCACACTTATGAAAGGTAATCTAATTTAACAGATTTAGCAATTTAGCAGACCATAAAAATAACCAGACTTTCTTCATATGCCTCTTAAGCTCTTAAGCACCAAGATTTCATACCCTGATGAGACTTCAGAAAAAGAAGAATATTTACGGTCATTTAAGAACAGCATTTATAATAAAGTTTAGGTCCAAAACTTTTACTATGTATTTATTTAGTGAAATCTTATACAAGACAAGATAATAATATCCAGTAAAAAAAAAAAAAGTTAAAGCCCCTAATGGACTGGCAAGAAAAAAATCTCTTCAGAGATACAGGAATACAGGGGATGTATCAAGTCTGGTTTCTAGTTTTAGGTTACAGTGCCTGTGGCTTGTATTTGTCACACGGAGTTTGCATAAAATGGAAAACTCATCAATGTAAAGAACCACTCACAGTAGAAAAAATAATATCATCCCACCAAGTATGAAAACTGTCTCCATTATAACATGTGATAGCCCCAACGAGCCATCAAGGAGACTGCAGTTTCATTCTACAGCAGCTGTTGCTCACAAGTGAGTTTGATAGCATAAACTGGATCTGGAGAGTACATTATTTTTAGACCACGTGTCAAATCAACCAGCTCAGATACAGTGGAGACATAGGACTGGGAAGGATCCAAACCTAAATCAATTGCTCAGTGATTAATATCACTTAACCTATGTACCTCTTCTCTCCCAGCTGAACGTGAACTAGCTTATCTTCCTATTTCTGTTTTTAGGCCAGCTCTACCCAGAGCTATAGTATGTAGGGTAGCAACAACCCTGTTCACTCCTAATCCGTCTCCATCAACTTTGCACTGGCTTGCAGGTCTGAAGAAATTAGCCAAACCTTTCTTGTGAACTATGCTATGCTATATATGTCCTATATAAACACTTTGACCACAGCAAATGCAAGGTCATTTGACTTAACCCAGGAGACTTACTTAAACTAAACTGGTATGACACAAGAAGCATAATGTTAGTCAGATATCTATATCACTGTCACATATGGACTTCTATGAGACTTAGCACTTATTCCATGGAACGCAAAAGACTGGATTATGTCCAACACCTCTTGGTAGAGCAGTGAGAAGGGAGAAGAAAAAGATCGTTCTGCTTCTTTCCACGTATGAGTTCAGGTACAATCTAACATATTTCTAACAACAACAAAAAAAAGCAATGCCAGTAATAGAAAGAACTAGAAAAAAAAAGCCTCTTCACTACATTTCCTAGTATGCTTCCAGTTTCTTGTGTGACCTTCAGCAATTTCAGCCTCCTTCAGTTTCTCCTCAATTTCACCTCAGTTTTCATCCATAAAAATAGCATTAAATCTTCACAGAAGCATGGTAAGACTTCTAAAGCAGATAGAAAGCATTAGATAAAAAGTGGCAGAAACATGCAAATTACTGTTAGCAGAGCTGTTTTCATTTCTAGCTCCCCTCCCTTTCACTGCTTCTGCCATTGTTTTCTGTTTTCCTCATCAGAATGAAACTACGGAACACAAGAAGAAATCTTCCCTTGCCAGTTACATCTCATGACTTTGCAGTGTTTCATTTGTTTGTTTATTCACTTGTGCAGAGTCTTTCTGATGGAAATCAAGTCCAGGCTTTTCCTCCTAGACAAGGTAGCTCTGCAGTGCATTTTTTAGTGTCTTTGTTATGCAAGAAATGTGGGCTTGAACAGAGCTGCCATTGGCCTGATTGAATTGTCTGGGAGAGAGTTAAAATGTGCCCTGAGCTGATTAGGCCAGCCAGTGTCAATGACAGAGTAAGAGCAAAAGATTTAGCATCAGAGAAATTGCAAGGTTTATCTGGGAGGAGAAGTGGAGAGCTCAGCACTATTTCCTTTTAAGCAACAAATATTTTGCTCTAACACTGCTGAGCACATCATACATTTACGGTTGTACTATGCTGGTGCATGCACATGTATTTTTCATGCTGCACGCTCTGACTGACTTGCAATGTTTGTAGTAACCTGAATTTTCTGGCTAGATTGAAACAAAGCCACAAGATTGAAAACTAGACAGCCCAGCAAAAGAATAGCTCATGGAGCAGTCCTGGAATAAGTTCTGTCCTCACAGAGGTCAGCAGTCTCAAAGGACAAAATCTCAGACCATCCCTTGGGCAGGACATAGTAAGAAACCCTATGACAGTAAGGAAAACCATATTTATGCCATAATGCAATAATAGCTCAGACAAATGCCCCTGAGTCTGCAGAGTTCACTCAAAACTTTAATGCTAAGCAGAAAGCAGACACAACAGGGAGTATTCTCACTGTCAAACTTTAGGTTCCTAGAGTCATCGGGGAAGGTTAGACTCCTTATCTATGTGCTCTGAATCACGCTCTGGAGGACAGTACCATTGGCTCTAGAGGGATCATAGAGTATCTTCTTGGGCATTTTGCTAGGATGGTGATTTTTAATGGAATCCGTATCCACGAAATGGATGTTAATAATTTACCTCAGAAATGCTTGCTTTTTTATGCATCCAGTAGTTAAGACAGCCACAGGAATTTCACCTCTGCACCATTACAGGGGCATTGCAGCAGGCTGCCTGTGAAGATCCAGCACACAGCAACAGGAACCAAGAGGCCTGTGGGACAATACACGCAATCACATAACATTCAACAGTGGGACAATGACACAGCCACTCTTAGGGCTCCTGCATTGCTGGTGTCTCTTCTCCCAGTTACCTCTTTCCCAGAGCCAATTTGAGGCTTTTTACACATGAAGGCAAAAGCAAATTTCAGGTCGTCAGGACTGCTCAAGGTGACTGAACTTACCAGCCAAGGGACAAGACTGCTGAGAGTGCTAGTTGTGCAGTCCACTACCACAGACTGATGCCAAATATGAGTAAACGAGAGAGGGATGATTACTTACAGTCACTAATCATGTACTTCTTTTCATTATGTAATGATCTTCCCTGTGATGGATTGTACTCTCTATTGTTATTACAAAAATAATTTGAAAGGTACCACCACACTTCTCTTCCTTTAATCATACACCATTTCTGGTTCCTTGTTTTTCTCAGGACTCATATTTCATAATAGCAAAGGCAGAAAAGTGATATTTTCAGGGCAAAGTTGATAGAGACACGAGTCCCGTCTTAGCAACATTTTCTATTGATTGAAAACAATGGTGTTCTCAATCCCTGCTCTTATCTTGTGACACATTCTAGGTTATGCTTTTTTGGTGCTGTATTATGAACTTAAAGTTTGTCATAGGGTGATGAAAAGTACTTTGCATACTCTGGTGCAGAACAGACATCCTATGGCTCCTCTTAGACTATTATTCGTTCCCTATTGAGGGTAGGAAGGCTCTGCAGAGGGACCTGGACAGGCTGGATCAATGGGCCGAGGCCAACTGTATGAGATTCAACAAGGCCAAGTGCCGGGTCCCGCACTTGGGCCACAACAACCCCATGCAGCGCTACAGGCTTGGGGAAGAGGGGCTGGAAAGCTGCTCAGCAGAAAAGGACCTGGGGGTGTTGGTCGACAGCCGGCTGAACATGAGCCGGCAGTGTGCCCAGGCGGCCAAGAAGGCCAATGGCATCCTGGCCTGTGTCAGAAATAGTGTGGCCAGCAGGAGCAGGGAAGTGATCGTGCCCCTGTACTCGGCCCTGGTGAGGCCGCACCTCGAATACTGTGTTCAGTTTTGGGCCCCTCACTACAAGAAGGACATTGAGGTGCTGGAGCATGTCCAGAGAAGGGCAACGAGGCTGGTGAAGGATCTGGAGAAGAAGTCTGATGAGGAGCAGCTGAGGGAGCTGGGGTTGTTTAGCCTGGAGAAAAGGAGGCTGAGGGGAGACCTCATCGCTCTCTACAACTCCCTGAAAGGAGGTTGTAGTGAGGTGGGTGTTGGTCTCTTCTCCCAAGTAACTGGCGAAAGGACGAGAGGAAATGGCCTCAAGTTGCGCCAGGGGAGGTTTAGATTGGATGTGGGGAAAAATTTCTTTACTGAAAGAGTGGTTAAACATTGGACCAGGCTGCCCAGGGAAGTGGTTGAGTCACCATCCCTGCAGGGATTTAAAAGACATATAGATGAGGTGCTTAGGGACATGGTTTAGTGGGCATGGTGGTGTTGGGTTCACGGTTGGACTCGATGATCTTAGAGGTCTTTTCCAACCTTAACGATTCTATGATTCTATGATTCTATGATGTGACATGGTGAGCTAGGCTTAAATATTGTCAAACTCCATTTCACAAATGTGCATAGATTTGACAAATATTTAGAAAATACCATATCTCTGTTCAAAAATACTTGCATGAAAATAACTTACCTTATCACAGTATTCCTGACTTTTAGTATAGGCAGACCATAGGATTTATAATTACAGCTTTCACAATTAGTGTTATGTGCACCTGTGATTGTTGGTTTTAATGGTATTGCATTAATACATGGCAAGGGGACAGCATACTTCACTTCCGTGAGCTTTAAATGAAAAGACTGCGGCTGAGAGTCAGACTGAAGACTGAATTTCATTAGTTATGGTATAATTCATAATATCCCAGATAGTTAACAACTTAAATGGACAGGACATTGGACCCGGAACAAAACAGGAGACCTGGTTACCCGGGACACGGAGAAGGCAGAGGTACTCAATGACTTTTTTGCCTTGGTCTTCACCAGCAAGTGCTCGAGTCTCACTGCCCAAGACACAGAAGGCAAGGACAGGGACTGGGAGAATGAAGAGCCGCCCACTGTGGGGGAACAGCAGGTTCAAGACCATCTAAGGCACCTGAAGGTGCACAAGTCCATGGGAGATGGATCCAATGAGATCCATCTGCGAGTCCTGAAGGAACTGGCAGACGAAGTTGCTAAGATACTGTCCATTGTATTTGAGAAGTCGTGGCAGTCCAGTGAAGTTCCCACTGACTGGAAAAGGGGAAACATAACCCCCATTTTTAAAAAGGGAAAAAAGGAAGACCCGGGGAACTACAGGCCAGTCAGTCTCACCTATGTACCTGGGAAGATCATGGAACAGATCCTCCTGGAAGCTATGCTAAGGCACACGGAGGACAGGGAGGTGATTCGAGACAGCCAGCGTGCCTTCACCAAGGGCAAGTCCTGCCTGACTAACCTAGTGGCCTTCTATGATGGAGTGACTACAGCAGTGGACACGGGAAGGGCTACAGGTGTCATCTCTCTGGACCTCTGTAAGGCCTTTGTCACAGTCCCCCACAACATCCTTCTCTCTAAACTGGAGAGGTATGGATTTGATGTGTGGACTGTCCGGTGGGTGAGGAATTGGTTAGATGGTCGTATCCAGACTGTAGTGGTCAACG
Source organism: Pygoscelis adeliae (assembly GCF_000699105.1). Classification (NCBI taxonomy): domain Eukaryota; kingdom Metazoa; phylum Chordata; class Aves; order Sphenisciformes; family Spheniscidae; genus Pygoscelis; species Pygoscelis adeliae. The sequence goes on along the minus strand of NW_008824754.1, from coordinate 2,687,527 downwards.
GCTCAATGTCCAGATGGAGGTTGGTGACAAGTGGCGTCCCACAGGGGTCTGTATTGGGACCGGTACTGTTTAATATCTTCATCAATGACATAAGCAGTGGGATCAAGTGCACCCTCAGCAAGTTTGCAGATGACACCAAGCTGAGTGGTATGGTCGACACACCAGAGGGACGTGATGCCATCCAGAGGGACCTGGACAAGCTGGAGAAGTGGGCCTGTGCGAACCTCATGAGGTTGAACAAGGCCAAGTGCAAGGTCCTGCACCTGGGTCGGGGCAACCCCCAGGGATCAATACAGGCTGGGGGATGAAGGGATTGAGAGCAGCCCTGCTGAAAAGGACTTGGGGGGACTGGTGGGCGCAAAGCCGGAC
>NW_008824754.1:2682448-2687072 GCF_000699105.1 Pygoscelis adeliae | reverse complement strand
TCTGCTGAGACCCCACTGCAGTACTGCGTCCAGCTCTGGAGCCCTCAGCATAAGAAAGACACGGACCTGTTGGAGCGGGTCCAGAGGAGGGCCATGAAAATGATCAGGGGGAAGGAATACCTCTTCTATGAAGAAAGGCTGAGAGAGTTGGGGTTGTTCAGCCTAGAGAAGAGAAGGCTTTGGGAAGACCTTATTGCAGCCTATCAGTACTTCAAGAGGGCTTATAAAAAAGATGGCAGCAAATTTTTTAGCAAGGCCTGTTGCGACAGGACAAGGGGGAATGGCTTTAAACTAAAGGGGAGTAGATTTAGACTAGATAGAAGGAAGAAATTTTTTATGCTGAGGGTGGTGAGACACTGGCCCAGGTTACCCAGAGAAGTGGTGGATGCCCCATCCATGGAAACATTCCAGGTCACGTTGGAGGAGGCTCTGAGCAACCTGCTGTAGTTGAAGATGTCCCTGCCCACGGCAGGGGGGTTGGACTAGATGGCCTTTAGAGGTCCCTTCCAACCCAAACTATTCTATGATTCTATGATTCTAGGACAGACCAAGGATAGGATAATAGCTATCACAGAGAGATGAAATGTGTTGTTCAAAGTGATGCATAAGGTTAGTGGTTGAGCCAGAAATAGAACTCAGGTGCAGACCTACTTGGAGAAGGCCATGGGATGACAGAGCCTATAACCCCTTCTTCTCCCTGATGCCTTTAGGACTGTTCAGCACAACATACCATAGCAGCTTCCCAGCTTCCCTTCATCCCAAATTTAGATTGAAAACAAGGTCTTAAATTCCCCAGATCAGTCTCCCGTTATGCATTATCCCCAATGTCTCGACCCACATCAGTATCATCATGTCATAAAATTGCACAGAAAGTAGATAAATCACAGAGTTGCAAATCTGTGAAACCAGCTATATTTACAGACTAAATATTGATTGTTCCGTTTCTATAACAGCCTGCATGGAAACATCATGAATATATTAGGGATGGTACTTGGGTTAAGGTGTTGTATTAAGACATTTGGACTGCTCCCTGGTATGTAAGCTAGCTTGAGAAAACCGCACAGTACTGAGACTGTGCTGCACACATATCCTAAATAACAACACTGAGATGTGCTTGAAATTAAGAGTGACAGAATAATTTAGTAGCAATGTGGGATGCAATTAACTGTAATGAGATGGCACTGACCAAAATGAAATTCTGAATTGAATTATTTCCTAATAACAGCAAGGCTATTCGAATGCAGGACAAACTCTCCATATGAAATGCTTTACTTTTTAAGTCATTTATCTCATTGCAATCACCTGAATGAAAGTTGGGGCAGGACTAGAGATTGCAAAAGGAGAGTTTGCTCGTGTGCGGATGGCTGGTATGCACAGTGAAGAGACTGAATGTCTTAAATAATTGTTTTAGCAAATAGCCAACATGTCTTTAAAAACATGGTGCCTTCTTATTCCCCAGCCATACAATTCATAAAATGCAGTGGCAGCAGGCAGTCTAGCGAGACTCACGGGAGGTAAGTGAGAACAAACAAACGAAAACAGCGGCAAACAGAAACCTCTCACATAGATAGAACCCAGGAATTGCAACCAAGTTTTATTTTCAAAAATAGATCTTCAATAATAATGGACACAAGGCAAAGAGAGTGAATGGGGTGGTACTGTCTGCAAAAATGGCAAAATTCCTAGAACAGTGATGAGGGGTGCCCGATGGCTCTTATGGATGACAGTATGAGATTTCAAAGAGATATACTGTGGGTCTTCTTTATTCCAGAATTAAAAGCAAATGAAGGAACTTGAAACTCCAACATCTACATGTAAATTCGGAAACGTTAGAGATTCTCCATTAATTGACAGGATGGGCTGTGGGATGTCTGACCCTACATGACTGGAGAGACTGCTGAGAGAAAGACTTCACCCTGAAGAAATGCATCTTAGTAGTAAGGACAGTAAAACTGACCGGGGAAAAGCTCCAAACAATGCCAATCATTGGTTCAGAACAAATACGGTCAAACAAAAGGTCGGAGACAAACTAACAAGCAGAAGCAGACTGACCAAGAGGACGGGTGTCCAGTTTATGTATAATGGAAAGCAATACAAAGACAGAAAGTGTCCAGATAGAGGGCAGCCATGGGAGGGAATGGGCCACGGCAGCCTGGACAAACAAAGCAGAGTGTGTCGCAGTTCAGAATGAAAAGCTTCCTGGGGAACAGGAGGATGGTGTCAGTGTATCATGGAGTGCTTGCTACTGTGGGATGAGATGGATGGTGAGTTTGACTCACAGAAGATATTAGAAATGAGAGCAACATCACAGATGGAAATGCAGCAATATTTGTTAGGAGAAATCTGACTAGTTGTTATTGACCTACTGAAAAGCTTTCTGAGAAAACAGGTAAATTTGAAAACAGAAAAAGTCAGTAAAACTAGCTTTTTTCCCCCCATTTTCTTTTAAAAAGTAATGGAGTAATGAAAACTGATTCACAGTGCCTGCAGGGCAACAACTGAAATATGCTTATTCAGCTTCTTTTGACACAAAGAGGTTGATATGGTCTACTCTGAAATCTTAATGACCATTAAGGGTTGGTGAATTTGGGCTAATAATGCTAGACCAAAACCTTTTTTTTCTGGAAACCTAGGAAAGAAAAGAAAGAATGAGTTTGAAAATGTAGGAGAATCTAGGAGGAGATACTTCTGTTTTAGCACAGAAGATTGAAAAATTAGTTAAAAGTAAATAAAATATCTGATCCCAGCATTCGATGTGCTTTCCTTAGACAGAAAAATATTTAGAGGGGCATCTGAAGCATCACCTGCTATATTTTGTGTTTGTTAAATTGAAAAAGCAAACCATTTCTACTGTCAAATAGAAAGTGCAAAAAGGGAGAAAGAACAAAGAATGATGAAAGTATTTACTGATGAAACAGGTTCAGCTTAAACCTAAAAATGTCAGTACTCTGTGTTAATTAAATCCTTAAAAGTAATTTGTTTCTAAAGACAATATTAATTAGAGAACCCTCATGAGAGAAGACACCAAGAGTTGTACCTCAAATGATAGAGGTTTTCATTGTACAGCTGATTCTCAGATCTCACTGACACAATGAACCCAAGGCAAAACATTCTCAAAAACAGCTTTACTCCACAGTCCTTATTAAAAACAGGGACACAGTTTCTCAAATTACATATACAGGATTGGAGGAGTGGGAAGATGGGAAAGGCGGAGAAAGAAAGTGCCACGTAATTTCACTGTGCCTGTCAGCCTGGCTTTCCAGGACCCTACTATCACAGACATACATCCAGGATTATTCAGCTGCTGCAGGCAACCTGCTGCTGTAGGCTCCTGTCTACGTGACCTGTATTTACAGCTCCTTCTCCTGTTTTCCTTTTTCCCTTTTCCTGTTTTATCTAACCTTGTGTAAGCAGTTGTAACCTGTAGGTTTTTTCACACATCATTCCCACTGAAGGACAGTACTATCTGCTGCCTCATATTTTTTCCCACATAGGCATTTTTTGCTCCCAGTGGTGATGTCTTAGGCTTCTTGTGTTAGTAGACACAATTATGCAAGTGTGAGCTTTACATATTTGCTTACACATGGCCTTTATATCTGACATCTTGAGCTGAGTAGGTCATGTAGGTAAGAGTTTGTGTTATGTCTATCTTTCACGAGTAGTTTGCAGACCTCCTGGGAACTTTGGTTTGTCTATTGCTGAGAGGATGCCTTTATTACAAAACATTTTGGAAATTGCTTTTGGATCAGGCAGTCTTATTTCTCCAGAAAATTCCATGTAAACACAACACAACAATTCCTATTTACTTATGCTGTTCTCTTCCATAGCGTTTCCTTTTTTTATTTTTTTTTTATTTTTTTTTTTTTACTGCAGGATTAAAACTGGTTTTGGAGAGGATACAGTATTCTTTCTCCTTTTTCTTTTTAAATTTTCCAGGACATAAGAAACAGTGCCCTACAGCACTATTGATCCTTACTATCAGCATAGTCTTTCTTGTCACCCTCAATATATTTTTTGTTCTTGTGGTGACAAATTTATTTTCACCCTTGGTAACTCCTGTACAACTGACATTTAGTCCATCACAGAAAGCACCGTCCACCGTTAGCACAGTGGCTCCAAGGAAAATTCATTAAAATGAGGTCACCCAGATTCAATTCGGACACAAAGTCTTCTCTTGCCTAGGCACACTTCCATTTCTTTAGATTTAGAAGGTAATTTTTTTCATATGAATGATTCAACACATGTTAGCAATTCAACATATCTAGCTGGGATGAAATTACTTGTGATCCTCCTTTACATCTCTGGAAAGGCATTCATTTAAATAATTTTTGAATTAGCAATGGAAGACACATTAATGTGAAGAAAATTGTATACTCCTCCTCCTGAAAATACATAGCTAGACCTTCAGATTGCGATCTTCCAAGATATTGAGAATCATAGAATCATAGAATTATAGAATCATAGAAACATTTATGTTGGAAAAGACCCTTAAGATCGTCGAGTCCAAATGTTAATCTAACACTGCCAAGTCCACCAGTAAACCATGTCCCTACATGCCACATCTACCCGTCTTTTCAATACCTCCAGGGATGGTGACTCAACCACTTCCCTGGGCAGCCTGTTC
>NW_008824754.1:2666645-2681329 GCF_000699105.1 Pygoscelis adeliae | reverse complement strand
ATTATTAAACTGTTTTTATCTCAACCCACAAGTTTTTCTCACTTGTGCTCTTCCAATTCTCTCCCCCATCCCACCGGGTTGGGGGGAGTGAGCAAGCGGCTCCGTAGTGCTCAGTTGCCGGCTGAGGTTAAACCACGACATCCATCTATAAAATGGCACAATATTACATTATTATAGTATGCTAAGTCACAAAAGGTTTAAGAGGTGTTCAGGTATAGCATGTATTGGGATTCAATAAATAAATAGCAGTGAAACTCACTCAGAGTCTGTAGACAGGCTTCAGTTGACTTTAGTAGGGATTACATCTGTGAACAGCTTTTGTCTCCTATGAATGGGCTTTGAGTTTGTTCCCCTACAAAAGCCCTAAACTTGTTTACTGCCACTAACCCACAATTTGCTAATCAAGTGATGCATGTTGTCTACCACCTTATTTGTACACAATACTTACACTTTTCCATTACATATACATCAAAAGGCCTTTGCTTGGAACACAAACCAAGTACTAGCAATTTTCAAAGGACCTTTTTTTTTCACTCTCAGATTTTGGAGATTTTTGGAGAATTTACCTTAACAGAAAGCCGGACAATGAAAACTCATTGGTGGGGGAAGAAAAAAAAAAGACAAGACCTGAACTGGAAATGGATCAGACCTCAGATTTTATGTTTAAAATTTTTTTTCACCAATCTCAGAAATTATGCAATTACTATTTCAATATGAAATCAGTTTTAATCAAGACATTATAGAACCTTCAAAAAGAAAGTCTATAATGATTTGACTGGCAGACCTTTAACATGGCAAAGCAGATGGGTGCCCCTGAAATATATTTTTGCTTAGGTGGAAGGTAAACTGGTCACAATCGGTTTCCAGCAGCCCCTTTAATTTACATATTTGTTTACTGCATTTTAATTTTCCTGGTGTTTCATAGGTCTAATTTCACACTTGCCTCTATCAGCTTTGTGCTCTGCTTGTAATTTGAAATTCCAGTAATCTGTTTTTCTACTTCCTTCCTTGGGTACCAATAAAACCTCCATCTGTGTTAAAAAATTAATATTGATGTGCAGATTGAGTATAAAAATGTACCTAGACCAGCTTCAAAAAAGTCCTGGTGATTTCATTAAATCTTTTTAATAGTCACTGTCTGTGGGAACTCTGTGTTCTTAGAGAAAATGACTTGTTGTATTTCTTCCAAATCATTATTTGATTTTTAAAGCACAACAGCCCCAAGCTAAAATAATAGACAATTAGTTTGCCCACAGTCAAATTAAGATTTGTCAGCTAAGATCCTTTATGGGACATACAGTAGATGTAGCGAGTTTTACTTTAAAACAAGAAATTCTACTTTGTAGGTTAGTTTTACTGATCGTCCTATTACAAGAGACTTGTATATTAACTGGTTCAGTTATTGCATTAACAGTTTTATCTTGGAGTGAGAAAGGGATTATTCTGGTCCAAGGACTTTTACAGCTCCTTTTTTTAGATTATTAGGAATACTAACTGAACTGTGATTACAGCAATCAAATATTACAAACACAGTAGCTGGGCCACCATAAAATGGAATCTGGAAAACTCTTATGATTTATTCAGGGTGCTTCCCACGATCTGTGCATTTGATCGAGAGAGAAATTCAGATTGCTTCCTCTCCATTTCAAATTGGGAAATATATGTAATAGATTCCAGTAAAGAAGTGAATAAGTAATATATCAGACTGCAGGTCAGGTAGAAAATTCATAAAGTTTCCTCAGAAGTTTTCAGAATAACGCAAATGCACAAATGCATTCTTTTCCTCGCTACTAATGGGGAAGCTCTCTCTCAGTTAGGACTGTATACATAAGTTATCATGAGATGAAGTAGGGTGTGGATTTATAAGTACATCAGCTGCTCTGTGAGCTGCAGTTCCCTGAAAGAACACTTTTATCCTGCAATAAGCCCGCACGGCTTGCCCCTCAGAGAAAGTGAGAGGTTGCTCAGGGTCATTGTCATTGAGTAAATCCCCTGGCTTTCTTCATGGCAGCTTGTTTGGGTTGCTACATGCCAATTTACCAATTAAGAACAGTAAGCATAATTTTTTTACTTGTTTCTACTGATTTTATTTCAGGCAACTCCTTTCACTTCAATAAAGCCTCTTCGGTGAATATATCTTTTTTTTTTTTTAACTGACTCATCATACACTTAATGCCAAGCATATGTTTAGGTCTTTCTAAGTCTTGTGCTGAACACGTTGCTAAAAGTAAGAATCATCTCACCTAATTTTATTTATTTATAAGTAAGTCATCCTGTTTAAACCAGTCACCAAGGATCCTTGCATTATCAGTAGACGAGTGACATCCCATAAGAGGTCATAACAAAAGTCCATCTACCTTAGTATCTTAGTTTTATCAGTGCTTACAGCAGAGTAATATAAATAGAGGGAACTTGTAGCAACATTTCCCCAGAATATTCTCCCACTTTCCAATCCTTTCTGGCTCAGTGGCTAATGTCTTTGTATTTATATCCTGCATAGGGTTTTCCTCCAGGAATATGTCCAGTATGCCCTTGACCCCACATCAACTTTTAGCATCCCAAATGTCACATGGGGCAGAGTTCCTGTGTGTAACCACCTCTCGTGTGAAGAATCAAAATCTCCACGTCATAGAGGTCAAAGACTCGCTAAGGCATCTCTTTTCCTGGCCTGATATGCTTAGCTCTTCCATCAGTGGAAGTCACTCCATACCTCCATCCAACATCCACATTGTCCTTCTCTGAACTTTCCCCAGTTCTCTCATATCTATGTTGAGACAGGAAACAAAACTATAAACAAAATAGAGATGAAGAGTAGATTCATACAGTAAATAACTGAACCATCTGTCTGTCAAAACATTATCTCAGTTATTGTGTTTCTAAAGTATATGATACAATCAGGCTCAGATCTAACTTCTGACAACACACGCTATTGTTATAGAAGTAATAATAATAAAATGCAACATGGTTCTGATGATACACAGCTCAGAAAGGGTGCTCTGGTACTGAAATTAGATTTGTAAACATCTATGAAAATATTAGGTAGATATATTGTGAAAGGCACAAGCATTTTAATTAACATATATTGCAAGTGGTTGGCCGTGTTTATGAACACTACTTTTATCAGTTTCAAAGGATTATTTTAAAGGGATTTCTGCTACTGAAGGGATTATTTTTGTTTTTTATTCCTAGCTATGCAAATGGCAGATGAATCTGTCTCAGGACTGCAAAGGAGTTTTGCAGTCACCTCTCCAGTACAGGACCTGGTTATTCCTGAGGGCCCTCTGTGGCAGCATGATACAAACCACAACTGTCAATACATCACTGATAATGCATAGAATCCAAGGGTAAGCCTGAAGGTTTTGTAGCTTGAAGAGCACTGTGTATGTGCACGAAGGCACCTGGCTTCTCTTTGACACGTCTCTGCAAGATTTGCTTGTGAATTGGCATGATAATAAGAAGGATAGAGCTGATACACAAAACCCACCAGTTCATTCATGAGAGTTCAACAGTGCTCTGAAGTTAAAGCAAAATGCTTAATCTATTCAGAAATACTTGCATCATCGAGCCATGAAAAACTGAAGCATAAGTATACTGAGAAATATGGCAGCTATAATAAAACTGTAAGTGGAATATCAGAAAGGAGAAAGATGGAAGCATTGAAATCTTCATACATTGCTGGCCAAGAATGTTGCGTCATTTTTGAGGGCTGGTCAAGAAGAAATGTATTTGCTGCACTTCTGCCAGGAAATATATGTCACTTTTGAAACAGTGAAGAACATATTACTGAAACAGCAAAAATCTCATTTAGACATGATTTAAAATTATAGAAAATTTGAAAAGTGTCCCTCTTTCAGTTCTGACAAACAGGCACACCTACAGGTGCTCTCCAAGAATATATTACAGATGCATTTATACACATATATTGCTCCACAGCAGACAGCTTTTTTTTTACTTAGGTTAGTTACTGAAGTAACTTACTAAGCACAGTTTGCAATTTGTGTGCCACTCTTCAGCAGTGACAGGGTTGTTGAAAAGTTACAAGGGTTAATTCCAGTAGAACACATGCTTGGAGAGAATATTTATTGTGCACTTGCCAGTGTTTTATTGTCTAGTGATGTTGGAAAAAACTTATCACTTAGGCAGCCAAGGGAGCTCCTTCATTGCCTCGGGAAAAAAAAAAAAAGGCTCATATTTTATAACAAATATCATAATGAGTGTTCCACATTTTATCACTACATTATACACCAGGGAGCATTCTGCTCCAAGCTATCACATCTGTCTCCCATGTTGGCTGTCCTTACTCAGCAGGCTGAATTCATCTGCAAGAGCTTGTTCTTTCCACACTGAGCTTTTCAAATCTTTCTTCAGGAACTTGATGGGACCCATCATGATATTTTTCTACATGATAATGTGAGATGATCGAGAAAGGACGGAGAGCTAAAATGTTCCTCTGGATGGGAGTACACACTGAAGGATACCTGTCCAAACAACAATATACATTCACAACAAAATCTCTTCATGGATTTCAAAGAACTAATGTGAAACACCAATTTTTAGAGATGCTTTTGGTCAACCGAATTATGTTAATTCTACAGTCACAGAAGAACATGCCCAAGTTTTATGAAGTTCATGAGTTCTTGTGCAGTTAAGCATTTCTTAGTAAGCAGAAGAGAATGACTTTTTTTTTCCCCAGTGTGGCTCCTCTCTCTTTCCAAGAGAATAATTTGAAATCTTTTAAGATTCCTCTAAGAATCTGAATTCAAATGTGCAGGCTTATTTTATCTATTTAATGGAGTTAAGTTAGTTTCAGAAGTTGGTAATAATTATTTTCCAGCTGAAGTGGGAAGCGAGTGTTGATACTTAAGGCTTAACAATGGATGACTGAAAAAGAAATCTGAGAAAAATCAGCAATAACCGATTTACAAGAAAGTGTGGAACAACTGGCTACAGTTGTCTTTTTTACAGGTGAGCTGAATAAAGAGGGAACTGGAGAAAGACTCCTTTGCCAATACACATAAACTGGGAAATGCAGGATGTGTTTAATTCTTCATATTTATTTCAGAATTCCCTAATAACTGCAAGAATTCATTAAACAACATGCTTTCCCTGGCTTCCTGCTAATCCAAAGTACCATTTTTCATATGAAATCTCTGAATTTGGAAAAAAAACCCACACTATAAGCACTCAAAGTTATGCTTAAAATGCAAGAAACTATTGAAATAAACTATAATTCTAAGTTGGAGGAAAAAAATCTATCTAGGAGTGTAAAATAACTAAGCTTAATGAAAACCAAGGTACAGACTTGCATTCTTTCAGTCACTACTCATATAACTTGCAATCCACCAGAAAAATAGTTTACAGTCCTTATACAGTCACTGGAGCCTCCTTCCCAGACAGGTACTTTAGTAAACACTTAATTTAGTGTACAATGAATCTCAGCAACTCACAGAGTTCAGGTGCAGCGTGACTGTTGCTGAACTGCAATCTGGGACAATTCACAGCAATAATGAATGTAATATTAAAGGAAATATATCCATGCACTCATGATTTGGCAGTTCATACTTTTGATTAATTTATCGCATTATAATCTCATTCCTTTATTAGCACCAGGAAAGTAAGAAATTCAAAACTTTATTGAAAGGTGCTCTATTCTGACAGCTCCATAGAGAATGGACATTGTTAGATGTCTTATATGAATTTTCTTCTACTAAAAGCAAATTGAAATTAAGAGCAAATTTTATTCCTTTATTAGAAACAATTATCTTCTCACAATACCTGCCATATCAACTACAAATTCAGTGCTGCACCTTCTTTCAGGTATGTGACTTGGTATGATTTAGTGAACTCAGTCAATCAGGAAGTAAACATTGTTTCATATAAAAGAGGTGGAAATTTATCACAGCTTTTTAGTTCAGCAACACAGATTGTTAAATCTACTTGTCACAGCCAGAATACAAATCACGTGCTGCAAGTCACCAAGATTCGTCCAAGTAGACATCTGGTAGATAGTTCTTTCTTAGTATATAAACATTTTCTTATTTATCTCTCTACACCACCACACCACCACCACCCCCCCAATTTTCTTTAAGCATCTTTGAGGAAAAAGTATTGTAACATTTTTCTGTCATTTTTTTCCCAAACATATTGGACAACCATTTTTACTCACAACCAGTTCTGGGGGACATTTGGAGACACTCTTATGAAGTGAGCTATAAAGTCAAGGAAATAACTTCCTTACCTAGGCTTCCAGCACGGCATACCAGGAGGAAAGTAGCCAACAATAGGCTTTAAGTCTTATGCATATGATTAGGAAGAAATCCATATACAATGAAAGTTGAGGGAGATTACTCACCTCCCCTAATCCTAAAGAAGAGATGAACAGGAAGGCTGTCCAACCAAGGTAAAATTGTAATTTTAAGAGGCTATGTTAAACAGCAAGAAGGTAACGGTAACTGGCAGCCTTTGTACTTTACCAGGTCTAATAAATTGCACTTACTGTCTCCATCCTATATATATAAAATATATGAATTATATACATATTAAAATATTTTATTTTAGGAGATGTATCTATAAGTAAATGTAAAGGTTCAAATTCATGGATAACTTCCTCAGAGGAGTCCCATTCTGCAGGACATTGTGCAAACTTCTAACAGGAGACTGACGATGCCACAGGGAGCTTATATTTTAAACAAACAAGACAGACTGTGTTAGAGTAAAGAAGACACAGTGACTTCCCTCTTATCTTTCAGTATAGCAGGAGTAGGTCTAAGAATAACACCCAGGACATCTGGAAGGACATATTTCAACTGCTGCTATTCAATAGCTCTAAATACATCTACTACGCCAGTACTCAAGATCTTCCTTCCCCATTTTACTTCTTCTATGGCATTCATTGTTTAATACAGCGGAGAAGATTAAGAGCTTTCCTAGTGTAACCAGGGTGGCTTTTTGTCTGGATTGGTTTCGTTTATTTAAATGATGCTTACAGTACAGGAAAGAAACCATTTAGCCTGAAAACAAGAAACTTAGATAATATTTGTACAGGAGATTTAAGGTGACAGACTGAAACAACAAGCTTTGCTGTCTAATACCCTTCTATTTATCTAGTCTTTAATAGAACATACAAAGGCATTATTGCAACCCAAATGAAAAACTCTTGGAGTCACCATGAGCCCTCAGTAATCGGTAGTATTATTGCTTTGTTGAAGCTCCCAGTCAGGGTCAAAATTTAATATGAAAACTAAAAGTGAAAATTAGTCTTTTTTTTTCTCTCTCTAAGCAACAGAGTAGAGGAAAACTACGCCAGCTAGAAATTTCAGCACTTTTTGCCCTCCATTCAGCCAAGTCTTCAGTCACCTTAGGACATATGACCAAACTTGAAATCCAAAGCAACATTAAAGCAAGAATTTTCTATATTTCAAGAAAGGAATAGATAATTTTATCAGCAGGCAGTAGTAACGTACATTTAGAAGCTGTTCTATAAATATAAAATTATCTAACTGGCATAAGGGCCTCATTTATGTATTTGCTTAAAACTTCTTCCTTAGACCTTTGCTTTTACTAGAAAGCACAAAAGATATTACAGGCAATCTTCAGCTGAGCATCAAGATCTTTTCAATTTCTTATTTTCATATTTATCTTTCCTGGAATTTAGCCTGAGATTATTTTTTTTCTTGTTTTTAGTTTGAAAAAGCAAGTAATTCTGCCTGCCTTTCATAATTGGATTATTTTAGTTATGCCATCTGAGAGATTTTATTTTCCAGAGAGTAAGTGTTTAATTTATCCGTAGCACAATTTAATTTCTTACAAATCCTTGAGGATCTAGTGCTTTTATGAATCTTATCTAAAGAAGATACATCAATCAGTATGGCATCACTAACTAGACTACGATATTTTCAAAAAATTATTAGCGGTCAGGGAAATCAAATGCTCTCTAACTATCTTTTTGAGGCCATCCCGTCTTCTATTAGGAGTATCATTAGGTTCATTAAATGGCTTCTCCAAACTTTTGACGTGAAGAATGTCCTCCATTAAGAAAGGGTCAGAGTGTCCTTTATCAGAGGAAGCACAGTCTTGCTGATTATATGATAAAAATTGCATGTGATCTGATCATGTTGAATGATCAAAATCTTCCTTGTTTTAAAGACGTGATTTTTTTTATAACTAAGAAAGAATCTGTTCATAGGCAAACATTAGGGGTTTTATTCAGTGGTGTTGCAATGGAGTCACGTTAGCATAAAACCAACATACAGAAATGGTATCGCTACTCCCAGGAAGTATAGCATATGGTAAACAAAATGTTCCCTTTAAGGAAATTTGCATGAAAATTCAGTAAAGCTGAGATTTGACCATCAATGTTTCATACTGAAGAGACAACTACAACTTCTAATAAGGTTTATACAAAAAAGGCTTTTCAAATTGGAAGAAAACCTGTTTCTGAATTTTTACCTAGTATATTCCATGTTTGTCCAATGTTTTCTTAACATAAAATGTATAATCACTTTGGAGAGTTCCTGGTCAGCACGTCAAAATGCTTTATAGTCTCTCACTCAAAATTATTTGCTCTGCGTCATACAGGAAGGTCCCACTCAGGCATCAGGGAATTAAACTCTGTTTCCAAACTCAAGACAAGCACTTGTGTTATCGAACTAGGAACCTGACCTTCAAAATGAGGTTTCTTCAGGGACATTTATCTCAGCAACTTTAGCAACAGGTAATGCAGATGTCTACGTTTAAGATAGTCACTCTGGGCTCCTCCAGGAAAGGAGGAGAATCAAAATGCTTTAAAAACATGATTTATTTGAACCATTTTACACATTTCTATTTGGGTAAGTGAAAACACATTCTGCAAGTGCTCATTTTTTCTCCATTGACTGTAAAGTAGTCCTAGTTATTTCAGGTCTTGCAAGCTGAATAAACATCTAACAACAGATGCCTACATTTTCCCATAGGATTTATAGGAGGAGCATCAAATTTTTTTCATTCTCAAACACTGTTTGTTTGGTAGTAGGGCAGGTTGGAAATACCATTTGCATAAATTCATATCTCACATTCTCACCTGCAGATTTGTAATTTGCAGAAATGTGTTAGGAAATTCTCAACAGACAAATCCAGGCAAAGACTTGATGGACATCCTTGTTCAAATTCAAAAAACAGTATTGCTACATCAGACACTCATAACACAATCTTTACATTTCCAGTAATGTCACAGGAAGGAGGAAAGGAACAGCAGGAAGCCAAATCCAAATTCCTTATGTATCTTAATGTAGTTAACTAATTAACCTAGATACTTAAGTCATTTTCCATGTAAATATGGGTATTAATTAAGTAGGTACAACAGAAGTAATGCAGGAAGCAGGGGTAGAACTAATCCTTAATTGTTTGGCCCTGTCAAAAATACAGAATCTTTTTCAAGATGGCATAAAATTAGGAGGTCAGTATTAGGTGGGCCCTGGGTTTTCTCATAGAGACCAGGTAGTCATAAAGATAGATGATTTTTCCCTGAATTAAGTGGTCTTTTCATTTCACCCAGAATATCCCCCATCTTTTAAATGAATTTATTGTCACTGACGTTGATTTCTGCATGCTGAAGTTTTTGTTTTAGTTTTGCTTCTCTCTGGAACACAAAATTTCCTATTCTTCCACCAGTTAACAAGAATTGGCTTTGAAACAATTGCACAAAAAAATCCAGGCTATTGAAAAGAAGCATCTTAAATGCAAAAGTTCTACAAAGAAGGTTCTCTGATAATGGAAACAAGCACTGTAAGCGATTAAAAGCTGAAAGCATCTGGGAAAAAGCAAATTAACTGAGCTTCTGGAGTGAACAGACGTGATCTTTAGAGTTTAGAAATATGATTTCCCCCTCCTCATTCCCTAATGAAACACAGAGGCAGGACACTATAGCCTACTTTATTTTTCACATCTTTTGTTCTGAGGTATAGTTGCTTCTTTCTGGGGTTTATATTAAAGATATCCAAGGCCTCATCCAGAAAAAAATGGACTGTTCTGAATACCCTTGACATGGTTAGGACTAAAACCCAAGAGGAAATAATTCATTTTGTTCAATCATTATGATTGATTAAAAATAAAATATAATTATTGGAGAGAGAGCGTACAAAAGTGGAGAATGACATTAACTCAGTGGAAGTATTTTCACTGGCTGCTCAGCTATAATATTGTCATCAAACAATTTCATCAACAGAAGGGGTTTAGCTGGCTCATCTTTTGTAAGCCTTATAGCAAATTCTGATCTGAAACCAAGGAGAAAAAGGGATGGAACTTCTTAGCCTGGAGGTAGAGATTGTTTATATTATTGCCTTTATTATTGCCTTCAGTTAAGCTTGAACGATTCACTATGTAGTACAAGCTCAGACCAAAAGGTCATGTTAACCCCCAGATCTTACTAGCCTATATTTACAAAGAGACAAAAGTGAACACTCAGGAAGTTAAAAGTACTAAAAACTAAGCTAGGTCAAGGTTATATGTCCAGTAAAGTATAATTTGAAATAAGTTTATATTTTATTATTCTCAGCCTATTAATATATATTATAGCAGCTCTGCTGAAAAGGACCTGGAAGTCCTGGAGGACAGAAGGTTAATCATGAGCCAACCCTGTGCCCTGACAGTGGTGATGGCCAACAACATCCTGGGCTGTAGCAGCAGGAACAGAGCCAGGAGACTGAGTAAAGTCACCATCCCCCTTTACTCAGCACTTGTTAGACCATATTGTATCCAGCTTTGGGACTGCAGTACAAAAAGGATGGTGATAAACAACGAGAAGAACGTGGGGGACCGGAACACTTGTAACTGTGAGGAGAGGGATCTGGGATGATTAAGCTGGGAGACACCTAATGGCAGCCCCCCAACACCTATGGGTAGGCTATCAAGGAAACAGGTCCAGGCTCTTCACCATGGTGTATAGTGGGAGGATAGGAGACAGCGTGCATAATTTGAAACAATGGAGGTTCAGGCTGCATAGAAGAACAACTTTTCACTCCGAGAACAGTCAGGTATTGGAACAGGTTGCCCAGAGAAGTTGTGTGATCTCCATCACTGGAGATTTTCAAGACCAGACTGCATAAAACCCTGAGCTACCTGGTCTGATCTTACCTCTAACCCTGCTTGGAAAAAGAGATTGGTCTATAGACCTCCTGAGCTCCCTTCCTGTACAAGTTTTCCTGTGATGCTATGACCCTAGAAGAAAAAATAAGATTTGGGGTTAAGTTCTGAATGTGATGTGTAAGCAAAGAGAATTTCTCCCTCAATTTGTTCTTTATTATGTTTTTGGAAATAGGTCTTATTTTACATTCACTCTGCGTAGCAACATTGCATCAAAGAAATGCTTTTGTGACATTCAGTACTTAACAGAAGCAGCCTTCAAGATGTTGAGGTGTAGTTAGTCATCAATACCAAAAATAAGAATGAAAATATTTAAATATTAAGTTCTAGAATAATCTTTATACCTGGGATAATCTTTATACATTAGTATAAAGCTTTAACACTTGCTTGTAAACATGGTAATTTATGACCTGTGATTTTCCCTGTGATCCGTCCTGACCACAGTAAGCAACATTTGTCTTCTAGGGTAGGAGCAGCTTACCAAATGTAAATGTCTCTCAGTGAGATAATCATCCCAGGCTGCTTTCTCATTGAAGAGAAATTGGCACCTTTAACTTAGAAGTCTTTACATTCCATATCTGAAATAAATCAATGCTTTCACACTCTAAAACTGCTAATTATTTTTTCCCTATTGACTATAAAAGGAATTTCTCTGAACTTAGGTGACATAAGTCTTCTTTGTGGTCCCCTCTCCAGTTGCTGGCACTTAGACCTCCATCTACACATGTGCACTACATAGGTAATCCCTTACCCAGAAAAAGAGTTAGAAATGGATTTCAATGAGAAGACAGGACAGACTATGCTCACAAGCAGAAAACATGGCCAAATGCACACACTGACCACCCCTGTTTACGTGCAGCCCTCCCCTTTTATCCCCTTATCTGTTTTCCCATGCTTGTTCCTCCCCCAGCCACCTTGATCCCTCCCTTTTGCCACCTTTGGTTCATTCCCCAAACATTTCATAGTAAGTGTGTAACCCTGAAATGCTTTTCCTAGCACTATAGAATGTCTCTCACCCCCATAAGCAGTGACTCCCCCAGTCTGTAAGGTGCTGGGTGTCACCCCTGGCCCATGGGCCTGAAGCTCCTCTAGGACAGCCCTGGGAGGGACCGTGCCTCTGAAGGGGTAACTGGGACTCCCCCACCTGCCCTTGTGACTCTGTACGCTTTCATGTGTACGGAGATGGGCCTTTTATCTTGTAACCTAACAATACACATTTGCAACAATGAAAGCTAGAAGTGCACAATTTATCATCCAAATTTTGCAGGCTTTTCCAAAACAGCACTAAAATCTAAGGGCTGAATCCCAAGCTAATACAAATCAGAGCAGCTCTCATCTGGCCTTTAATGATTTCAGTGTATCATCACTTTAAGTGTGCCTTTTCTTCAGCTTTACCACACTATGAAACTTTCATTTTATATT
The DNA here is from genome assembly GCF_000699105.1 of Pygoscelis adeliae. NCBI lineage: Eukaryota > Metazoa > Chordata > Aves > Sphenisciformes > Spheniscidae > Pygoscelis > Pygoscelis adeliae. Next base: position 2,668,789 of record NW_008824754.1, on the reverse strand, counting down.
CCATTTTTCAGGCATTAGACATGGCTACATGGCATTATTATCAATATATATAAAGCTATATGAACGTTATTTCTTTTCAACTCAATTGTTAAAAACTTTCTGGAATACTGCATGTGAGAACAGTTACATGAATGTCAGGTTAGATATGTTATGTTGACATGTGGCATCCATAAAGTCTTCACAAGTGTTTAACCAATTAACTAATTTTTCCCCAATATTTCACAATAAAAAATGCTCTGTTGTTTCAGATTCCCCTGAGGTCATAAAAAAAAAAGAGAAAACAACATGCTTTTTATGAAAAGACAACGAAATATGTCTGGGAAGCTTTAAACTTTACTATTTTTTGGCAGCTTTTCTTTTCTTTTTTTCCTTCCATTTACAACCAGTTCAATACATCACTTCTGAAGATGACATTTCTTTTTGCTCCACCAAACCAAACCAGAAAACTCCAAGCACCTAGATCATAAATTTATTTTTCTCTTTATCTTGAACTCTACTTGAAACTTTGTTGTCTGACAGTTGCATCTCCCTCATTACCAATGATTTTGTGGTATTGCTTTACAGCTGACTTTGTTCTGACACTTAAGATCAGAAAAGCCTGAGCCTAAATGCCTGAGTCATAAATTTTAACTGTCCTTCAGTTTAAATGTTTCCTGAAGACTGTTCTCCACTTGGTGATTTGTAGATGCCGTTTTTTTCCCCCACTGTTATTACATTGCCCTCTAGAAATGCTGACAAAGATTGGCTGCATGAGTTCACCCTGTGTCAGCCTTTCATACTCTTCCAAGTTGAAATGTTCTTATTGTCATTACCAAAAAAAAATCAACATATGTAAATGCATATTCTACACACTATTATGCTTCCAGCAGCCAAATCATTTCTTCTGTCATGCTACCAGCTTTCTCAAGGCCGCTAGGAAGCGCCAGTCTTTGCATGTAAGACCCAACTCACCGTCTGTGACATAGAGACTGTAGGAAATGCAGTTACTGGGGTGTCAGTAGGCAGCTGTTGACCTCTAGACACTGCATGGAACAGGGAAAAGGCATCCCCAAACCCCAGAGTGTTCATGATTTCTGAGGATCTATTGGTCACATTTGATGAAATGTGGGTGTTGACGAGTATGCTGTGTAAATTCCCTAATTTTTCAGCTGATAAGATGCTTACATGTTACATGCAAGGCATGGCTGCAAAAAAACACCCCAATGACACAGGCTTTCAAAGTTTCTAAACACGTCAATGACATCTTCTCAGATTTGTCTAGGATCATGCTCATGTTGAGATGTGCATCAAGAGAAAGAGGATAGGCAAAAAGACAGTCTGAGCCTCTTCTTCTGCCCAAACCAAGCAAACTCTGTGAATAGGACATGGGGCTATCATGGTGAACCTATGCAGAAGATGGATCTAAGGCAAAAGGCAGCTGCTTCTGACTGAGTAGTCTCATGGCAGGAACCTACTCTGCTAAGGATCAATACTTCCTTTCATTATCCTTCTGGGAGGAAATTTGGGTTAGTCCAGGGTTAGACCTCTGTGGAGCTTCCTTAATTCAATGACATATGTCACCTGTGGTGGGAAGTGCAGTCTACTGTGTTCTTGATTCTGTTGTGGGATTAACTTGTATCAGGACAATAATAACTTAAATACAGGACAAAATAAATGCAACAATCATAGAATCATTAAGGCTGGAAAAGACCTCTAAGATCATCGAGTCCAACCGTTGACCCAACACCACCATGCCCACTAAACCATGTCCCTAAGCGCCTCATCTACCCGTCTTTTAAATACTTCCAGGGATGGGGACTCAACCGCTTCCTTGGGCAGCCTCTTCCAATGTTTAACCACTCTTTCAGTAAAGAAATTTTTCCTCATGTCCAATCTATACCTCCCCTGGTGCAACTTGAGGCCATTTCCTCTCATCCTATCGCTGCTTGGGAGAAGAGACCGACACCCACCTCGCTACAACCTCCTTTCAGGGAGTTGTAGAGAGCGATGAGGTCTCCCCTCAGCCTCCTTTTCTCCAGGCTAAACAACCCCAGTTCCCTCAGCCAATCCTCATGAGACTTGTTCTCCAGACCCTTCACCAGCCTCGTTGCCCTTCTCTGGACACACTCCAGCACCTCAACGTCCTTCTTGTAGTGAGGGGCCCA
>NW_008824754.1:2657570-2663998 GCF_000699105.1 Pygoscelis adeliae | reverse complement strand
CCCAGGCGGCCAAGAAGGCCAACGGCATCCTGGCCTGTATCAGAAATAGTGTGGCCAGCAGGAGTAGGGAAGTGATTGTGCCCCTGTACTCGGCACGGGTGAGGCCGCACCTCGAATACTGTGTTCAGTGTTGGGCCCCTCACTACAAGAAAGACATTGAGGTGCTGGCGTGTGTCCAAAGAAGGTCAATGAAGCTGGTGAAGGGTCTAGAGCACACGTCTTATGAGGAGCGGCTGAGGGAGCTGGGGTTGTTTAGCCTGGAGAAAAGGAGGCTGAGGGGAGACCTCATCGCTCTCTACAACTACCTGAAAAGACGTTGTAGGGAGGTGGGTGTTGTAGCGAGGTGGGTGTTGTAGTGAGGTGGGTGTTGGTCTCTTCTCCCAAGTAACTAGCGATAGGACAAGAGGAAATGGCCTCAAGTTGCACCAGGGGAGGTTTAGATTGGATATTAGAAAAAATGTCTTCACTGAAAGGGTTGTCAAGGATTGGAAGAGGCTGCCCAGGGAAGTGGTTGAGTCACCGTCCCTAGAGGTATTTAAAAGACTTGTAGATGAGACGCTTAGGGACGTGGTTTAGTGGTGGACTTGGCAGTGCTAGGTTAACAGTTGGACTTGATGATCTTAAAGGTTTTTTCCAACCTAAATGATTCTATGATTCTATGTACAGGAATGATGGGGGTAGTGGGGATATTTGAGAGAGGGGTGTTTAGACAATGAAAATTTTCAGGATGAGAATTAGGAACAAGGATAGTAAACGTCACCAGTATGGACAGCAAGGGTTAAGGACATATGAGAGAATCAGAGATGGGGCGCAAGGAGATCAACAGGAGTCCTTAGCTTGGTAAAAAAATGAATAGAAAAGGGAGACAAGGAGAAGCAAGTAAAGAGAAATGTTGACTGAAGCCATAGCTCATATATAGTAACACTTATCCGCCTTTGTGAAATATATTTTGCACACTAGGGAAATGGTGGCTGTGGAATGCAGAAATGGTCTCCCAGCCAACTAGTAAGAGTAGTGTTAATATGAATATTGTAACTATTTGTGATGTGGTAGCAGGCAAGAGCGTCACTGAGAAACAGTGACTATCTGATGCTATGAGTAATGCACATAAAGTAACAAAACAGGCACTACTGCCATAGATAGCTCCCGGCTGGCACAGATACAGCAGACACCAAGACAACATAACAAATAAAACTAGGAGAACTGAGCAGAAAAGCAGCAGTCACAGCTACTTATGGCTCCAGTGACTCAGAAGCAAATTCTGCTCACTCTAGAAAACTTTCACAAGGAGGTGTATAAATGGACATTGTGTTTCCTTATCCCTATTACTTCACAAAGAGTATCATCCAACTGGGCTAGCTCCCCACCTTCTACTCTTCTCAGACCTACAGACAATCTTCAAATTATTGGTAATGTTTCTATTTAACCTATTAATAATTTCTGACCTGTAACTGAAATGAGCAAGAACATTTGACATCTCTGCAACAACCCAGCTGATTTCCAAAGCAGGTTCTGCCCTGACATCTCTGACACGGATTTTGCTACCTGTTCAAGTTCTCGTGGTGCTACAAGCTACATGAAATTAATTTCCTGCAATGGGAAATATGGAAAAAAATTGTTCCTTATACTCCTGCAGGAGTAGAAAGGAATGACATATTAGGCAGTTTCAGCCCCATAAAAAACTCCTGGGTTTGCATATATCGGAAGTTGGAAAATATTTATTTGCATAAGCCCAGTTCATGTAGAAAGAGTATAAAATATTGACAAGTTTTATAGCATTCTACTTTTAATTTAAGAAAACCCCCCACCCCCACCCCCAGTGCAATAGTTGAAATGATAGAGGGAAAAAATTATCCCCTTTGGACACCACAAATAAAGTCCCTCTACTCACCCACATGTTATTAGCCATTAAAAGCAATAAACTAAAATCAGAGCAGTACTTTACAAGAGGGAGATACTGCTTCCGTTGTTACCTAATGTACCATTTAAACCAACTAATTCTTACCACCGCTTATCATATTGCCTCTGAACAAATGATCCCCGTGCCTGAATTTACAACCAGGCACATTAGCCTTAGACCTCATCTTACCTCAGAGAACCTTCTTCATTTCCTCTAAAAAGCACAGAAACCTTTCAAGGACACTTATAATGTCACTTTCCATTGTAAAGTTAGCTGCATGAAAATGGTTTTTACTAGGGAGAATTAGATGCCTTTTTGACTTTTTGCAATGATTTGGTATCATGCAAAGCTCATGGAGATCAATGGCTTTTCTTTAGAAAAGTGCATTAAGGCAGATTTTCAGCTGATGTAAAGTGACAATTTGAATGTCAAGGTTTACCACTTGTAGAGCTGGTCAAGTAGCCCTCATTTCTGTCAAATACATTATTTAATGAAGAAAGGTTGTCAGCCCTAACTATCTAAATATTTACAGAGTGTTTATCACCAGGAATCTGAAACAACTAACTGCCTGGTTTACATATTCAGAAACACAAGTCTTCAGTTTCCTGAGACCTGAAGCACTGCTTTCAGGTGAGCTTCTTTGGTATCATACAGTGTCCTGTCCTTATACAAAACATACATAGGTCTAATTTCCTTATTTGTCTATTAAAGCAATCTGGCAGGTGTTCAAGATATGTTGTGATACATACAGACATCCCAGTTAGGGATGAAGCCATGTGACAGAAAGGGTCCTGTGATGAATGAAAAAGCATATATTTCATGTGGATTAACATGACACACTTGCAAAGTGACAGATTAGGATCTTGTCCAGAGAGTGATGCAGAAGGTTAACTTTTCCTGGTGAAAAGTTATATAAGAAAAGCTGGTGTAAGACAAGATATGAGTAGTTCTTTGAAAGAAGAGGTTGGATATAAGCAGGTTTGAACTAAAAAAAATGAAAATATGAGCTTTCATCCATCTCCTAATATTCAGACCTGAGATTAGGTGCCTAAATTAGTATCATGCATGTCCCAAGCTCCTTCTAGAGACCAGGGGAAGAGACAGGCACCTCCAGGACTGATCCAATCCACTTCTCTTCGCAGCTCTGGGTAAGTGAGGTCTCAGGTCTCAGCTAGGATCACAGGAACAATGATTTCATGTTTGGAGAATCTCCCTGTGCTGTTGCTGAAGGAAGATGAAAACCACATGGTGACAAAGGATCACATTCCGTGAGCTGAGTAGAGATCATGCAGTGCAGTCCTAGCAGCTTGGATTATTACCCCAGAAATCTGACATTTCACCCCATCTGATATCTCTTTTAAATAGACGTCTAGGACTGGAAAACCATCTTGTTTCCCTTTTCCTATATCACCTTATCCTGACTTAGGTGTCTCAATTAAATGTCTAGTACAGTAAGTGTTGTCCAAGAGGCAGAAAGCATGAGGTGTGTTCTTTGTTAAACGAAGTACAAACCTAACTTTGTTTCTAAAGGCAGAAATTCAGTGCTATCAAAACGCCGTTGTGTTTAGGTTTTCAAGCACTGTGGTACTTAATACTCACCTTTGTGAAGTTGCATCTACATAATATAGGGTTTCCTAATTTCCTCCCTAACTCAAGGGGTTGGTGCAAGGAGGATATAACCCCAGGCACACTGTCAAAACCACAGGAGCCAAACAGAGCATCACAGTAAGATGTAGGCAGTGGTATTTGTTCCTATACATTCACTTCCCATAATTGAACCTCAGTTGTAGGGTATGTTGACACCTTTCAACTAACATTCAGCTAACTAGGGCTTGCCTTACATTGTCTGTGTGTGCTTTGGAAATATACGCTGAAATATGAAGATGCCATCTCTCATACAAAAGAAGTAATCATCTTATTCATCCAGTGAAACAGTTCCCTATTTAGAAGAAAGCTCTAAGGTCAAGTACTGATGGCTTTCATCAAAGCAAATTTCCATGGAAGTCAAGGGAAATTCTGCCAGATGAAGACTAAATAAAAAACTTAGGTTCTGACCCCTACTGCTCATAACTTGTGATTTATGCACTGTTTTTACCTAGTGTTGCACTTCATGGGTTCTTTGATTCAGTACTGCATGCCATCTTATTCCAGTTATTTTAAGAAGTGATCTGTGTAATGTTAGCATGATGAACCTAAATTGCAAAAAAACACTGGCTGTCTGCCAAGAATTTGAAGAGGGAGACACTCATTTTCAGAAGTGCTTGACAGCAACTAGATTTTTCTAAGTATCCCTGAAGGGCCATGTGTGCCCTGGCTTTAAGACTGGGAGTGAAGTGGAGCTAAAAGGCAAAAGGTTCACTCTCATCAGAATATGCTCTACATGAGGAAAATGTCCAAAGGTCTCAAGGTGACTTACGACGTGTTTGAGAATTGTCTTCTTACATCTTAGACATCTGCTGTTTTAATCGGATCTCTGGGTTTCTCAGAAGGGTTCAGTTCAGCAGAAATAAAAATGAATCTAAGGAGAAATATATGCAGTTACTTGAAAGCAGTTTCTAAGTAGTTCTCAGTTTCCATCAGCCCACATTTAGAAAGCCATCAAAAGTCACATGTTGTGTATTTTCATTTTTGTATGATACACCTCAGTCTGGTTGGTAGGGGCCTGAGTATCCAGAGGTCCCCTTGGAAATCCTATGACTGGCTGGGGAGCAGGGTATCTCACTGTTTTTCATTTCATCACTTTGGAAGAATTTTTCTTACTAGGAGCATTATTATGTAACTTCCTACTTCTAAATATCTTGTTCTTTCCTCTGAAGGATCTACTACTACATGTAGTATTGGCTAGTGTTGGAGAAAGGTTGCTAGACTTGGCCGTGGGTCTGATCCAGTCTGGCAGTTTCTGTGATCATACTAAAGAAATAAGGATATATTTGAAAATCTGGTACTTGGGTTCATCTCATTTCAGACTGTGTCATTTTTAGCTGAAGATGAGTATTATAAGAGCAGTTCTCTCACTAGTGGTCATCCAGGAGATTTCAGACTGTGACATGCAATTTCACTTTTTTGTTGTTTTGTTGTTTTGTTGTTTTGTTTTTTTTTTTTTTTTAAGGTTAACCTTTAGGAAAATTTAGCATTCATAGGATCTGATTTTTGCAAAAAAAACTGAAAAAAACCAAAATGTTGTATTAGGACCTCAAGTTCCTCTTTTGAGTAGTTAAGAATGCTGAAAAAAGTGCTTTTTTGAAAATCTTGTGTTGTACTGTCTGTATAAAAAAAAATATTATATAATACATGCAAGCGTATATTTCCTTTGATTCTTTTTAGACCTAAAAAGGGAACATCTTATATAACATATATATCTGCAGAAGTAGATTATCCTCTTTTTTTTTTCTCGTAGGCTTTTTGGAGGAGAGCTCCCTTTTCATCATAATTAACTACTGAAAAGTGGAACACTGTATGATTAAAAACATTTCTTTCTTTTTTATAAAATTATTTCTCCCGAGAGGCTAAACAGAACATGATCTGTATATACAGATTTTTCTGCAGATCATGTTTACATTTTATGTATAGATTCCATGTGACTGATCTAGCCAGGAAGAACACTCTGATCAGAGGTATGTGGTAAAGGACAATCTCAGAATTAAATATGTGTCAAGCCTGAATCTTCTTATTCATTTTCTAAATGACATTACTGAAGATTGTCCTGCTATTCTATAGGTCAGAATATTTTAAAATTTAAATCTCCTCACTATCTCCTCTAGATTATTAAAAGTTGATGCCAATCTAGACACTGTACTTTCTTAATAAAAATTCAAGCGCATGTAGCTATAGCTTGTCTTCCTTTTTAAACTAGGACAAAAACAACTGATGTAAACTACATAAACTATTTAATTCTTCAACATTACACATTCTTGTAAGGATTCGTAGACAGCTAGTGACACTGATCTTTAGTATTATTTTCATAAAGGAAATGTCTTGCCTCATAGCAAGTAGTTAGTAGGCGACTCTCTTCTGAGAGTATGGAGGCACCCATTTGCTGACCTGACGCACCCTCTAGAGAGGTGTGCTGCTCACCGGGGGCTCGCATCAGGAATGTCACCAAGAGGCTGCCAAGCCTCGTACAGTCCACTGACTATTATCCGCTGCTGCTGTTTCGTGTGGGCACCAGTGACACAGCCAGCAGCAGTCTGAGGACTATCAAGAAGGACTACAGAGCCCTGGGAGCAGTGGTAAGGGACTCGGGAGTGCAGGTAGTTTTTTCATCAACCCTGCCGGTCAAAGGGAAGGGGGTTGAAAGGGCCAGTTGAATCTAGCGAGTCAACAAATGGTTACGGGACTGGTGCCACAGCCAGGGGTTCAGCTACTTAAACCATGGGACTCGCTTTGAGAGACCTGGTCTACTGGGGGCTGACGGGGTCCATCTGTCAGAGAAGGAGAAGAGCATCTTCGGTCACAGACTTGCCCAGCTGGTGAAGAGGGCTTTAAACTAGAGATGCCGGGGGAGGGGAACCTCAGTCCATCCCACCCT
>NW_008824754.1:2650101-2654539 GCF_000699105.1 Pygoscelis adeliae | reverse complement strand
ACTATTCCATGATTCTATAATTAAGTAGCTTAGGGGTTTTTTTATTATTTTCTGCTGCATTATTAATGGTTTGTACTGAGTTAGCACTTAGAAGACTAAGTCAGAGACTTAGACTTGTTTTGCTAGCTATGTTACAAAAAAGAGAATGAAAGATAGCTTGTATCCACAACAGCTTGTGGTGCATGAACAAGCATCGTTCTCATAATTTTTTCATGTTCTTACTGTTCCATATGCAATTTATTTCTCATGTAAGTAGGTATTTTTATTCATCAATTTATTGAAGGAAAATTGATTACTAATTGGAAAAACTGGGAAAACGAAAATATTTACTTTGTTTCCTCTTAGTGTAATTTTAGACAGACATATATTTCATATTTTGTTTAATTCCAAATACAGACAAAATATTATGTTACCAAAAATAATTAACATGTAACTGTTGTGGTTTAACCGGGCAGAAAATAAAGGGAAAATAATAATAACGATAAAAGAATATACAAAACAAGTGATGCACAATGCAATTGCTCACCACCCGCTGACCGATGCCCAGGCAGTTCCTGAGCAGTGGACCCCTGGCCAGCTTTTCCCCTAGTTTATATACTAAGCATGACGTCACATGGTGTGGGATACCTCTTTGGTCAGTTGGGGTCAGCTGTCCCGGCTGTGTCCCCTCCCAACTTCTTGTGCACCCCCAGTCTACTCGCTGGTGGGGCAGTGTGAGAAGCAGCAAAGGCCTTGACTCTGTGTAAGAACTGCTCATCAGAAACTAAAACATCGGTGTGTTATCAACATTGTTCTCATGTTAAATCCAAACCACAGCACTGTACCAGGTACTAGAAAGAAAATTAACTCTATCCCAGCCGAAACGAGGACAGTAACAAACAACATATTAATAACATTTACTGGTTTTGAAGGCTAAAATCAACTCCATCTTATTAAAAAAAATGTTAATAGTTATTTAGGTAATATTTTGATAACATTTTTTTTCTTTAAAATGCCATAAAATTACAAAACCTAAAGCATTTTGTAAAATAAAAAACCCACATATAACATTCTTTCTATAACATTATAATAAGATTTTTGTCACCAATAACCTGGAAAGGTATCATCCAGTTCAAATAGGCAAGATTATTATGAGTTAAAATAATGAACTGGAAGAAACAGTGACCTGAAATACAGGACAGCCAACAGGATCTGGATTCACATTTGGCTGTTTTATTTAACTGGGCAACCTTGAGTAAGACAGTTCTCCCACCTTTCTCCATCTGCAATGAAGGGATAGTGATGCTAACCTTCATTTTAAAGTGCCTTTTAATTTACAGAGAAGACACGCTGTACAAAGTTTAAAGTTTGTGGGTGTCCCCTTTCGGGTCAAATTCCAACAACAATGGACACACAGGACCCCCCTGAGGTCATTAATGTTAATTTTTAAAGCTATTTGTAGAGTATGCATGAGATACCAGAATCTGCCCCATAGCAACACTAAGCAATAAATTACATAAGTATAATACTGCTTTCCTACGATTGGTGTAAATGTTATTTTAAGAGCAATATATGCAACGTTCCTTTAGAGCTTTGAAAGAATAGTCCATTGAAATTATTCTCCATTTACCACTGAGAGTTTTATCCAGAGTCTTATCTGTTACATCTTCATGAGAAGATTTAAATAAAATGGCTGACTAGAATAATGAATTTCTCTGAATACATTGACATTTCATAAATGTGACCTATGCTACAATCAAGACAGTGTCCGGAGAACTGAAATGACATTAGAAACTGTAGTCTTTGTTCTATAAATAGAGAGACAGAAGACGTTAAAAAACTGCTTTTAACTAGCACAGTTAAATACCAACTTTTTTAGAGCTTGCTGACATTAACGAAAAAATTATGCTTGGTCTTCTTCTAGGGCAAATGAAAAATAAAATCATTTGCCACTGTGATCCAATAAGGGAGATGAAGTGTAGGGATTTTTTTATCTGCAGGAGGTCCTTGAACAAGCAATTATAAAAAATGCACTAAACTCCCAGTAGTTCTGGAAGGAAAACACATATTTAGAGTAGCAGATGACTAAGCAGCTACACTTTTCTTGGAAAACCATTCCAATCACTTTCAAAACCATGGCCAACAAACAAGAAAACAGAAGGACGATACTGAGCAAACCCTAGGAGCCTAATTAATGTAAGTCATGAAGAATGAGAAAAAACTGCTCTTTTCAGAAAAAAACTGTGCCAGGTTTTGAGAGTGGACAATTTGAGAGTCTGAGATGTTAATATTACTATTACAGGCAACTAATCAGTTACTGCCATCTACAGAGCTAATTACACAGATCTACATTGACAAGGAAGTTTTATCTATATAGTGTCACAGGTGTACTCTGCAGGTCAGATCTTGTTCCCTCTAATACCAGAGGGAATCTTACCACTGACTTTAACAAATGCAGGAACATTCTGCCAAATTTATGACCCATTAGTTTGGCCCTGCACAGGAGAGTTAACCTGCCATATTATTATTATTCCTGTGCCAGAGCCCACTGCAGAAAGCTAAAAAGTACTTTTCACATTTATATAAATATTTATTTTAGTTTAATAAAGGACTATCTGAAGTTGAAAGAACTTTTTTTTCCACCACAGTTTTTCTTCAGTCTTAACTTTCTTTTTAAAATAGAAAATACTCTAGGAATCACATTTTCAAATAACATCTTCCAAAAATATCCACACACCAACAGTGAAGTCTGCTTGAATTTTCAGAGAACCTGAAACAACAGGTCTGTTGACTAGCTGTTTGTGTCAGTAGTAGTGACAATAACATCAACATCATTGTTACAGCTCATTACAACATGCAAGAAAGGACTAAGAAGATCTAAATTTGCATTTTTAGTATTTTAGGCAGAATTGTTTGGGGAGGGAAAACAAACAATACCTTTCTCACAGATGGTGTAGAAATAAAATTGGATAATAACACCCCTGAATACTGAAGATTTGAAGACAGAAAGACAGCATAATCATTTTCATTTTCCTCAAAGAGGCATATTCAAATTTTTGTTAAAGGGATTCCAACCAATATTAAATGCCTACAATATATTTCCCCAGATGCTTGTGGTATATTGAAATATATGGCACAGAAATATAACCATGTTTGGAGAGGAGCTGTCTGGGTACAGCTACACCCTACAATGGAATTTTCTTCTCAGAAGTGGATGTGAAGTATTTCTTTTCTGACAACTATGACCTCTGACTACAGCAAGGTTGGGAAATGTGCCATATAACTTCCAAAGCAGATATTTGGTTAGGATACTAGATCTGATGTTGCTGGAAAGTACTTTGTCAATTTAAGTCACAGAGCAAAACACTCGTGTATTGTTCCCTCTAGCCAGGAAAATGCACTTCAGCACAAAACAAAGGCAGAAACAGTTGACAGTTCAATCAGGGGATACTGAGCTTCACAGTGGCACCTGAAAACACAGCAAAGCCACACACCCCACTGAACTGAGCTGTAGAAAAGGCAAGGAGATGAAGGGCTACAGTCCCCTTAACGTCCAGTTGTAAATCTGTTTGCATAACCAAACCCAAAAATAATAGCATTTCTTCCCAAGAGTGAGCAGTCATTTGCACACTAAGGAAAAACAGCGTGAAAGATATGTATACCAGCACCATCTAGTGATGTCTGCCAAATCATTGATTCCTTGATATTCAGGACCCAGAAGAAAGCTCCCTAGCTGTATGCACACCTGCACCAGCATGCCCATGTACACCATTGTATGATCTTTGAGACGTCTTTGAATTTTGTGTCAAAATCTCATTTTTATACATTGCAGGCTTGCATGGTTTCAGTGAAGATCTTTCATCAAAATACAGGCAAAAATATCTGAACTTACTGAAACATATGTGATTGACAAGAGTACAGCTTGAAGTGGTGTAGCATTGTACTATCTCAATAATTTAAAAGTGTTGGCTCTATATTTCAGAGGATTTTGTCTGGAAGCAAGTTGTTGAACCACTTATTCACTAATTATTAATTAGTAAAAACCTGATGATGACATTGAAAGATGTTTCAGGTTTATGAAGACCTTGAGCATTCACACTGATCAATAATGAAATTTTGGACTTTTATATTGATTCACCTGAATTTTCTGTTACAAACGCAGCTGTGTTATTATCTGGAGCAACCTTCATTTATTTTTATCCAACAGTGACATTACATGAAAAGAATAGCCAGGCCCCATTTGCTGGGGACAGAAATATATGAAGTTAATGAATCTAAAAGCATTGCCTCTTAATACACAAAGACGCTGTATTCCACATTTCAGAAGGCTCAACAGGCATGATGCCAACAGAAGAGGTAACGTATGTAGATCAGAGCTGATACATCAAAGCAAACATTGCAAGCAAAATTCTTCTGAAGACTTTGGAATGCCAGCCTGGTAGAGACAAGTATTCAAATA
>NW_008824754.1:2647306-2650034 GCF_000699105.1 Pygoscelis adeliae | reverse complement strand
GCCATAGCAGATGAAATACAAAGCATTTTTTAATAGCATGATGAAGAAGCAGCTAGCCCAAACACAAGACTTAACAAGATGACAGCAGCACAGAAGAGAAAATAATAATATTTAAACCAACATGGTGTCAAATTTACTTTAGGCTGCACTCATTGCAAGAGTAAAGAGATCAAATAGCTGTTGGTTGACTTGGAACAAGCATAAAGCAAGTTCACACACAGCCACAGGGTAGGTCACGCTTGTGGACAGATGACCACAACTTCTTATATTACATGGCTACAAAAAGAGGATGTAGAGACTGAAGTAATTCCCTGTTTTTTGGGAAGACAATTACTTATGGCTCTAACGTATTAATCTACACTCTTTGCATTCACTCAGGATTGTTGATTTCACTGAATATCCTTCTATCTTCCAATGTGTTCCTTGTACAGGAATTTTGGCTTTGATTTTCTGCTATTTTTGAACATGGATATTGTCGTGCTTTAACCTCAGTCGGCAACTAAGCACCACGCAGCCGCTCGCTCACTCCCCCCCTGCCCTGGTGGGATGGGGGAGAGAATTGGAAAAGCACAAGTGAGGAAAACTCATGGGTTGAGATAAAAACAGTTTAATAATTGAAATAAAATTATAATAATAATATGATAATAACAATAATAATACACAAAGCAAGTGATGCACAGTACAATTGCTCACCACCCGCCAACCGATGCCCAGCCAGTCCCCAAGCAGTGGCCCCCCCAGCCAGCTTTCCCCAGTTTATGTAATGAGCATGACGTCACATGGTATGGAATGTTTCTTTGGCCAGTTTGGCTGTGCCCCCTCCCAGCTTCTTGTGCACCTCCAGCCTTCTCAGTCAGTAGAGCATAGAAAACTAAAAAGTCCTTGGCTAGCACTGCTTAGCAACAACTAAAACATCGGTGCCTTATCAATTTTGTTCCCATCCTAAATCCAAAACACAGCACTGTATCAGCTACTAGGAAGGAAATTAACTCTATCCCTGCCAAAACCAGGACAGATAAGTACATGGATATGATCTATTTTGGCACATGGCTAAAGCTGCTGCTACACATACATTAAAAATAACATTTTTCAACTTTGGTCCTTAAAAGTCTCAAAACCGAGTCATAGCCTAAGCTTACAATATCCACTGAAATCATGAAGAGAAGGAAGGCTTTGTAATGTATTGTCCTTGGTAATGCACCTTCTTTTTGTGTCCACATCTCTACTGTCCCAGACTGCCTAGAATTCCTGTGATATATGAATGCTTTACTGAAATCCACCAGCTGGTTGTTTGGTGTATTGATTACGTACCTATCATGTAAGATCTTAGCAGATCAGTCTTACATCACAAGTATCTTTCCAGATTCTGCAAGATATCCAGCACATGATTTATACTGAAGAAAAAACTGACAGCAACAGCAGCTACGTCCCCTGTTCAGAAATATCTATTAATCATTTCTTCTTTTTATCTCATGCTCAGAGTTCTACTTAACAAAGTTTAGCTTGGCTTTAGTTGGATAAGCTATGGGCACTGGTGCCACAGGTATCGATACATCAGATAAAGTATATAGCATACCTGGAATGTCAAGCTTGAATTATTGCTATTCATTGCTCCAAGGGTACCTAAAACCTAAGATGGGCACAGTGACCCCAGACAGCAGTATGCTGGTTGGTTCTTTTCTTAAAGATGAGTATGAGGAGCTAAAATAACAGAAGGAGCCATAACTATTAGGATATTTTTTGCACATTCGAGTCTGCAACTACCGTTACAGCCTCAGTAACTCAGTAACTGTGCTACCCACTAGCATTCTCTTCACTAAAGGTGATTTACCATCACAGCTTTTTCTTTAGAGCGTATTGGTCTAAAGCAATCCAAATGGTCAGTTAAAGAGATAAAAATCTGTGTTTGCATCTAAGTATTCAAGCCATCACAATTTAAATGCCAAAGTTATCCTGCTGAGGTCTGTAGCTCCCTGTACAATCAATAGTGAGAGATACGTTCCTCTGGAAGATGATTCAGAGCATGTAAATTAACTAGCTATGATATGAACCTAAATGCAGTTGGAGAAGATGAATGTCTGTCTCTATTAAACAGCTCCTACTGGAAAATACTGAATCCATCTGAAGGGCAAGTCTTACTCTCCAAATGGCTATAAGGCAAAAACTTGAGACCAATCTTTGAAGGTTAAGGGCAGTGCTATTGAAAGTTGAAGGTTTCACCTTTTCATTACATGTATGTTCATATAAATTGTTATGTACCCATGGCTCCCTCAGCTGGCCTGAGGAATCACGAAGAACAAGGCTGTATCCCATTGCTCGCCCTACCCACATTTATGTCTGCCGTGGAGCACAGGCTCTGTTCTTCCAAAGAAGTGAGCGGGAAAGGGAGGCAAATATTGGGGTTACCCTAATGTTGTGGTTTAACCTCAGTCAGCAACTGAGTACCGCACAGCCGCTCGCTACTCCCCCCCCGCCCCCCGCCCGCCCCGGTGGGATGGGAGAGAGAATTCATACAATCATAGAATAATTAAGGCTGGAAAAGACCTCTAAGATCATCGAGTCCAACCGTCAACTCAACACCACCATGCCCACTAAACCATTGTCGCACTCAACCCAGTGGTTGAGTCACCATCCCTGGAAGTATTTAAAAGACATGTAGATGTGGCGCTTAGGGACATGGTTTAGTGGGCATGGTGGTGTTGGGTTGACGGTTGGACTCGATGATCTT
>NW_008824754.1:2623258-2645223 GCF_000699105.1 Pygoscelis adeliae | reverse complement strand
GGGTCAGCTGTCCTGGCTGTGCCCCCTCCCAGCTTCTTGTGCCCCTCCAGCCTTCTCAGTTGGTAAAGCACGGGAAGCTGAACAGTCCTTGACTGGTGTAAGCACTGCTTAGCAACAACTAAAACATCGGTGTGTTATCAACATTGTTCTCACCCTAAATCCAAAACACAGCACTGTACCAGCTACTAGGAAGGAAATTAACTCTATCCCTGATGAAACCAGGACACCTAACTTTTACTCTCCTATGCAATGAACATTATTATTATTATTATTGTTGGTGGTGTTGTTATTCAGATGGGAAGGAGTGAATTTCACCTTTGCACCTGTGTCAACATAGCACTTCTCCCCAGATACCTGCATAACTTGGGGGACAAAGGGTTTTGGAAGGGAGCAGTATCACTACATCCTTAATATTATTTGCTATGCATCTAGCCACATTTGCAGACATGACAATGGGCTAGGTGGACAAGTGGTCTGATCCTGTAGACCTGTTCTCATCATCACACAATCCCTAGCCTTTCTCTCTGAGTATCTTGCCCTTTTGTCCTGCATGAGGGAGAAGAGGGTCACCAAAGAATAGCACTTCTGCCTATATACCCACATACAAGTTTTTTCGACAGCAGAGAGGAGAGGGCAGCTTTTGGGATGTTTCACTTTTTTTTCCATTCTTTCTGTGAAAGTAACTTGAAACCAGATGGGATCATAAAGATAAAAGAAGTTCCATTAAGTACCAACAGAGATGCTATTAGTATGCTAATGGACAGATGTTTTCTTAAAGAAGAGATAAAAGATATAAAAGGTGTCAGGAGAATAAATAGATCTTTTTTTTTTCAATGTAGAATCCAACACAGAAATGACCAATAGGATAAGGAAATTCAGCAAAGGAAGAAGTTTATAAAGTCATTTTAGAAGTCTTGGCAACATTGGCTCAGGGATTTAAAAAAGTTGCTATTAAAAGTTACTTTAATAGTCCTACATATACTGGTGTCCCTGAATGAAGAAGAGATGTTGGCTAGATAATGGCTTTTCACAAGATAACTATGCTCAAAAATTACACCCAGTAAAGCAGTTTCCAGAAAAATAAAGTGCCACAATACTTTATGTATGTTCAATCAGTAGAAAAAAATCTAGTCACTAATATCTTAAACCAGCTACTTAAGTTATGAATAACAGTCAAACAGGCCTTTTTAAAAAGAAGTTCCTTTAGCCACATATGCATTTATTTATTTTAATCTAGATATATGTCAGAAAACCATTATCACGTCCATACCTCAAGTCCTGAAGTACTATCTGATCATTTTGTTTGTTTGTTTTTAATTAAATCTATTCAGGTCTGAACTTGAGAAAAGAAGTCTTAATACCACACAAAGGAGCCTCCTATCTATGAGGTGATAACTGTACCAAGATGAAAACACTCAGAGGATTTATAGTTTATAAACCATAGCGTTATTACACTGTATGAAAAACAAAAGTGGGGGGTTTTGTCCTTGAGAAAGCAGGAAACACCTTGTAACCAAGTGTGTTGCACCACGTAGCTGCCTGGCTTTGATTCTGACTCTGCAGATGCAGAATGCACAAGTTTGCTTTATTCAGGGAAATAGCTCCACTGATACTACCCATAGGAAGAGAGAGACCGACATGCTATGTCATTTACAAAATCACGGCAAGTAAGCAGTGATACTCTGTTGACATGTACCTAAATCCTGTAAGTAGCTCAGCAAATGTAAAAACTGCACAGGAATTTGTGGTTGTGGATTTTACAAACTGATGGTCAGGGTTTCTAGGGCAAGGTAGTACATCGGGCTGGCCCCTGGAAAGTCATAGAGATGTATTACAGTTTTGTTTGAAAAACACATTGCATAACTTATGTGCTGATCTTCAAACATTGTCTTTACAACACCTGTAAACCATTAACAATGAAATAAATTTCAGTTTTTCAGCACAATGTGTATATTCAAATTGCTTCATGGAATATAACTCCTGGGAACATTTTATTTGAATGTGCTCAAAAATGTAAGACTGGAGTTCAGCAGATTTTATTGGATAAGCTTTGAATACAACTAGCATTGCCAAAACCATTTAGTCAATGGACTAAACTTGCCTTATTTAGGAAACTCCTTTGACTGCAATCTGCAATTGTCACTGGAAACAAGAGGAAAATTCAGGGGGAAAAAGTTCTCTAAAAACTCTGGAAAGTTCTTGTTTCTGTTGAATTCTGTTGAATTTGCTACCTGTGCTTATGATCCACGGGGTGGAGTCTCAGACAGTCACTTTGTGCCACTCACTGCAAACATGATGGGTGGTATTACAGGAGAAATACTCCCCTGGTGCAGAGCTCTCAGAGACTCCAGACTTGATCTTTCTGCCAGCTACATCATAAGAAAAAAGAAGGGTAAAGTGGGGGACGCTATGAAAGGGGGGGAAAAAAAAAGGTATAGAGACTTTTTTTAAGCTACATTTCAACCATTGCTAGAATTGTGGCACTGATACCAGAGCTAAAATATTATTGCTATTTGAAACTCCACTGGCCAGTGTAGGAAAAAATCTATATTCCCATTGTAGCAGCTTTGGCTGTCTGCTATGCAAAAAACCAAAAAAACCCTGCCTCCCTGATTTGATGGAGAACCATTGCCAGTGGAATTAGAGCACTTCTTTAATAGAGGAGAACTTTGTCTAGTCCACTTCTTATACTAGTTTCCATGAGGGTGGTATATGAACACAAAAGAGACCAGCAAAAGGAAAGTTGGAAGAAGCTGGTGTTCCTCCCTGGAATGCAGAGATAGATGATGAAACAGCTGTTGAAGTGAATTAAAAAGGAGAGAAGAACAACACAGTGAGGTGAAACAGCTCAGCTTGAAAAAAAGAACAAAAACAGTGGTATAACATCAGTTTCGCTTTATGTACTGACACTATTCGCAGGCAGAAATCAAGGGAAGGTAGGGCTTCCATGCAGAGATAAAAGGAGATGCTGATGCCAGGGAATGATCAACAAAAGGACACCCTTACCCATCCCGAGAAAAAGGGAACTGACCTGGTACACATCAATGTGTACCAACGTGTACCGGTTCACTGCAAAGGAGCTAGAACAGGAATATGACAGAAAGATGTATGTTATTTCTGTGATACTACTTAAAGATACCCAATACCACTTCTAAAGTGAGTTCAATATGAGGAAGAAAATTCTAAAAGCTGAAATTTCAACCCTGATGTCAATAGAACAGGGAGCTACGCCTGATTTATCATTAGTAGTGCTGTGAGCATAATACCAAATGGGACATAATTAAGACAGGGGTTTCATCTAATAGTAAATATTGTCTCATTCATCAGGCAGCTGCAGCATACTGGGAGACACGTTAGTCCTTTTCTGTTCAAGAGCACATGCAGTGCAATCAAAAGTCTGTAAAAATATGTCCTATGAGAAAGTAGTGGAAGAAATGGAGTTATTTAACTCAGAGAAGAGTGTGGAGCCAAGTTAGAAGTCTTCAAATACATAAAGGGCTTCCGCAGGTTGTTCTGTATGCCTAGGACAAGGAACGATGTTAATGTGTTTCAGCCTCAGAAACTCAGACCAGAATAATAGCAAAAAATAATTCAAACAATAAAATAGTTAAGAGGATTGTGCAAGTCTCCATCATAGGAGGTTTCTAAAGACAGGTATGCAACTGAATGTTCCTAAAAAGGTACAGTGGTTCTGATGATCCCTGAAGGTCCTTCCAGCTATATTTTGTTAAATGTTACGCCTGCCTACAGGAACACAGAGGTGTAATGCTCATTGCTTGTCCCTTCTGTGTCTTGTCCATAAAGGTTAGGACTCTTTCTATAACAAATACTAAGTTCTAGCCAATCAAGTTTTTGGTTTGCTTTTTTTTTGTCATAATTACTATTCCAATGTCAGACATGGACTGAATTGTACCTACTTAAAGACCAGTCAGCTCTGACTCTGAAACAGGTAAATGCATGCATGAGATAAATGCTGTGGCAGCTCAATGAAATATTGAAACAACCACTTACAGCATAGTGGTAACTGTTCCTGCTTGGTAAAGAAGATAGGAACTACAAATTTGGATGCCAGTTTGTCGTGGTTTAACTCCAATCGGCAACAAAGCACCACACAGCCACTCGCTCACTCTCCCCTCCCCCTGGTGGGATGGGGGAGAGAATCGGAAGACTAAAAGTGAGAAAATTCATGGGTTGAGATAAGAACAGTTTACTAATTGAAATAAAATAGTAATAATAATAACAATGATAAAAGATAGGCAAAGCAAGTGATGCACGATGCAATTGCTCACCACCCACCGACCGATGCCCAGCCAGTCCCCGAGCAGCGGTCACCACCCCTGCCCTGGCCAACTCCCAGTTTATGTACTGAGCATGACGTCCCATGGTATGGAATGTCCCTTTGGCCAGTTGGGGTCAGCTGTCCTGGCTGTGCCCCCTCCCAGCTTCTTGTGCATGTCCTCGCCTGCAGAGTATGGGAAGCTGAAAAGTCTTTGACTTAGTATAAACATTGCTTAACAACAATGAAAACATCAGTGTATTATCACATTATTCTCATGCTAAATCCAAAACACAGCACTGTACCAGTTACTAGGAAGAAAATTAACTCTATCCTAGCCAAAACCAGGACACAGTTTTACACTAGTAAACCAATCAGAACCAGAAAACATTCCTGGGTGCTAGTATTCAGTCTTCTGGGTCATAAAACTTAGAATGATTTCTCCATGGTTTTGGTCATGGTTCATCAGTTTAAAAAATGGAGCTATATTAATAGGAGCATAGGAAATGACAATGTAGTTGAGCCTATATTCTCAACAAGCTAGTATTTTGTCTAGGAAGACTGAGAAAAATCATCTTGGGAGTGAAATTTCATTTCTGCTCAAACATATAGCTATTAATTTCACTATTATGATTCCAAATATTCCTGTGGATCATATAAATGTCCAACCCCTTAAAAGTCTTATCTGGGTCTAAAAATGGATATGGTCCATTTCTCCAGAAATGGAACTAGCTTTCTTTTATAAGATATTCTTTCTGTCTTATCCTAAGGTACGCTTTCAAAAAAAAAAAATTTTTTTTTTTTAATCTACAATCTGGTACTCATTGTTAGAATCCTGGAAAAGCATCTTTTTGCAAGTCTTTATTCCAAAGGAATCTGGATCAAAATATACCAGGTATTGTACAAACACAAAATTACGCACAGTCCTTGTCTCAGAGAGCCTGTGAGAGTCAGTCTGCAAAACCTGGATGCAGGGTCCTCACAGCTGAGTTAGCAGTATTACCAAGGTTATGGGTTTGCGGGCAGACAGGATAGTGGTGGTGTCAATAGATTGCTAATATCCACAGCTCAAAATAATCTAATATGTCTTCTAATAAAAGATTAGCAACTATTTATAATGCATAGTTAACAAGTCTGCTTGCAATAGTTATCAATAATTTATGAATCCTTCATAATTCTCATATAAAGGAAATCTTAAATAAAAAGTTACCTGTTTCTCTATTAAAGAACATCAAGAGGCCCTGAAGTGAAATCAGGTTCTTAGTGTGGTGTTAAACAAGCACACGGGGACAGCTTTTGTATCAGAAGTTTGTCACATACTAAAAACCATGTATTTTTTTAATCTCTGTTTCCCAGCTGGAGAACTGAGGTGCAGAGAGATGCAGACTGCCTCTTCTGTGTACCTGTTTGGACATTCCAGTTCCTAAAAGCTAGACCTTGCTGAGTTAGACCATCAGGTCTTTCCAAAGAGCCATTTAAATCTCCTGGACATGTGTCAGGAGCAAGCCTTTCTTAAAGAGGAAGGAATAATGGGTTTGATTTCTATTCCTAATATTGGACATCATACCCAACCTCAATTAAATCCAAAGAGCACAAATAAATCAGTGTAGTGCAAAATCCAGGATTTCCCTCATTTTCTATTCCACCTTGTTGGATCTTTGGGTTATGACCTTTGCATTCCTTACTCAACAGCCTCCCAGCTTCCACTGAAATCATCAAGAGCTCCCTTTCACCTTGCTCTTCTATCGCAGCCTGGTAGTCTAGTGACCAAGGCATTCCCCTGAAGAAATGTGGCTTTAATCCCACTCTGTCTCATGAGGCACCTAAGCCCATGTCTCTCGCTTCTTTGGTAGCAACTGCAACCCAGAGGTACCAGCAGCAATGATCTGGGCAGCAGACTACCAGATTTACTAACAAACGGCTGCTGAACTCGTAACAGGGGAGCCTGCTGCTTCTGGACCCGACCGTATTGACAGGTCCGCTCTAACAAGTAGACATTATGCAAATCAGGGTCGCCGGTAACACCACTTTCCCTCACTGTGCATTTTTGAATGAAAATGACCATGACTGATGTGTTTTGTGTTGAACTCAATGCTTCTCCAGTGGATTAGACGTGGTCTGAGCATATACTTGATGAATCAGGACTTTTTGGGGACCTTCTCTCTCTGACTCATGACAAAATTTGGCATTCATGCTGCTTGCATTAAAATACCTCTGAGCATGCCTGGATTCCTTCCTAATGCCTAATTCCCTTAGGCACTGAATTACCACTGAATGACATGGCCCTGCGTGGAACCACTGCTTGGTGTTAGGTGCTGGTCCTGTTACACTGCATTGGAAGTGTTCTTTCAGTGTTCTTAAATATTCTTGTTGCTTTTCTAATATACCAGCCAAAAGTACATTTAAATCAGATGAAATCCAGGCAGTCTTAATGACAGATGCAATGGTCAGACCACATATCTACATCCATAGCTTTGAGCCTTAACTGTGAAGCCATTCTTCAGTGTACCTTGGTGCACTATCCCACCATACTACCTCACCAATAAAATACCACACACTACCAAATGGATAAAAGGCTATGGGAACGTTTGAAAGCATTCATCTATGGTTTAACTTTTGATAAGCCAAGTCAGTTGTTAGCTTCATTCTGGTTCTGCGTAATCTACCTGTTATTTTCTAATAAAACTGAATTGTAAGTTTGATACCATAAAGTTTATAATTTATCTTCGGGAGAAAGTGATATGTATATATAGTGAAAAAAAGTGAGGAAAATCTTCTGTTCAGAAAAAATGAGAAATAGATAAGTAGATAAACTTTAAATTGCCTGAGCTCCAAGTGAGAAGACTGTGTTTACCTTTGTTTACCTTCAGCTATAACTCTGGGGCAGAAGTGCACCTATTATAAATTAGCTCACCCAATCTGAAATCAGTGAAGCTAAGCAGATTTATTCTAGGTGAGGTTTCTATCTTTTATATCCTTCATTCCAAGCACTAACTCCACAGGGTTGTGTAGAAGTCTCATATGCTACTGACAGTGAATTTGTCTTGGTATTTTGGAACAAAAGGGTAGAGGTAGACAAAAGTAACCTTTAGATCACTGAATGCAGTGTTGTATTTACTCTGTTCTTCCCTGCTCCTAAATTTTAGAAACAATTTTTGTTTACCAGACTGACCAACACAAGCTTCTTCAAATGGCCATATCTCAAAAACAGAAAAGAAAAAAAGCAGAACTGTGTGAACAATTAGTTGGGGGACAGTTGCTGCCGGACCACCCACTAAAATATAGGCGAATGACTTTGATTTTTAGGTAAATGTTCTGTTTCACTCCAAATGAAATGTGGGGATGTATTTTAGGTGGTTTTACTGTGATTTAGATAACTGAAATTCAATATATAATTTGAAATTAAAAATAAACATATTTCTTACAATGTCCAGATGAAATGGTATAACCTTTCTATAAAAAAGCTGGTTTTCAGGTGACACTTACAGCTGCTCTTGAAATTTTTTGGCAAATAAAATATTTTATAAAAAGAAAAGATCACTTAGCTCCCAATATGAGATATAATTTTATAAGAAGAAAAAATATTTGATGACTTATTGTTTATTCTTCAAAAACTGCTCTGCGTATCATGAGATGGTACTGGTGAGGCGCGTGGAGTGCAGAGAGCACTAAAATAGAGCCATACTAGACTCATACTCACACTGTACTAATGTCCTAATCGCTGAATCATTAAGTAAAGCAAACAACATTCAGTTTTCCAACTGTTTCCTAGTTTTTTACTCCAAATGCCTCAAAAAAAAAAAAAAATCATTCCATTATGGGTCAAATGGTGAATTAGTTTAAATCAGTTCTACATAAAACCTAACTTGCATTCTATGTGTTTTGTATGACCAGGACACCATGGAGCTAGTTAAGCCCTATTTCAGAGGTAAGAACAAAAGTAAATATACTTCTCTTCTTCCTTGACACATATCAGAAAGGCTCATGTCAGAAAGACCAATGTCATTTTTATACCGTGAGCTGCTATTTGTTCTTTAGCAATTTTCCTATTGTTCATTTCATAATGTACTCGGAATACCTGCAATTTAGGAGGTATTCATGATACTCTTTTTCCTCCATTTTGCCTATTTGCAAGGCAAAAGTGAACAGTATATTAGCTTTGTTTTTGAGTCCTCAGTATAACCTAAACCTTTCAGATTATATTTGGTTACTTTGTTAGAGATTAGTGTGTTCTGGTTAATATCAGATGCTCAAACCTATTATTACATTTGAAACATAACTATCAAAATGTTACTGCTTTTTTATTTTGGTTTGATGTTGTTTGTTTTCTTTAAGTGTAGAACTCTGAGAAGATTTAGATCAGTCTTTGAAAGTAAAATCATAGAGGTGGATTTTTTCAAAGTATGAATAATAATTCAGTTTTACCAAGGCTTTATTTTTTCAAGCTCTAGACATACAGGATTCTCCATCATACTGAACCTAAAGCAATATTGAGTCTACTGTTAAAGGTAGGCAACAGCTTGAATAGAATGATGGTTATGATGGAGTTGTGGGATGACACCTTTTCCTCTGCATTGCGCAAGAGGTCAGACTTACTTTATGCTATCAAAATCTTCTGGAACTCTCTAAGCTCTGTGTCATCCCGGCTTCAACGTTCATCTATTGATGAGTCTTGGTAGTCATGCTGCTCATCACAGAAAAAATACTTGCAGCCTTCACTGCAACAGAAGGCACTGAAAGCAAAAAAATGCAAGGAAAGTGTAGATAGTGCCATGTCATTTCTGTGTTTAGTAGCAGCAAAAAGAGAAGATATGGACATTTTTTCCTAATACACTGTGGATGGTGAAATTAAAAAAATATTAGCTCTTTTAAAAAAAAAACAAACAAACAAACAGGTAAATGTCATAAAATTTGTTTTGTTGAAAAAAAATCCCACTGGTATACTGGAGCTATTGCATCAAATGTGATTTATGTACATGCATGACTCAGTTGAAAACATTCATATTTCAGTACCAAAGATAACAAGTATTGACATTACAATCAATGGTCCAGTTTACCAAGAAGTACAGGGCCGTTTGTCTGCAAGAAGAATTTTAAAAACATGGTAATACTGAAAAGAAAGCAGTGGGATATCACAAAGAACCTGGACTAGGCGAGAGTCTGAGAATCCGTGGGAATCAGGAGATCCGCTTTCCAGCAGACCTTCCAAACTATTAAAAATAGACACAGGAAGGTAGAGCCCATTAAGAGACCCTTCCAAATTTAGATTTGTTCTATATCATAACTTAGCTGCCTGTAGCATCAGGGAACTAATTCCCCACACAGAAGTTGTGTTCATGTTAATGTATAAGTTTCCCTTTTCATTAAAGTTCCTGTTTGACGGGACATTTCAACATCCCTGTATTGAAATCACTTAAGGTTCTGCTTAAGTTTAAGCATATGCTTAAGTCATGTTAAAAGCTAGGAAGATTTAGATGTGAGCATAACTCATTGTTACACTGATATAGACTTAGTGGACCATAAGACTTATCTAAAGTGGATTAAGTCGATAGAAAGACCTCTGTTGATTGACATGGTTTGTAGGTCAGGGTCTAGACGCATCGTGATTTTTCTTCACTTTTTATAGACACTGCAATACTTCTTAATTTTGTCAAATGCGTTTTACATGCTTCCTTCTTGAATGGGTACTTTAATTCAGAATAGCTAATCGGGTGCTCTTTTTGCCAGGAAAGTCTCCAAGTACTACAGCACAGGACTGAAAATGTTAAGTTCTTGTCAAAATAAAATGAAACGTATTAGCAGTTTGGAATGAAGTTCCTTTCTACCAGTCTCCAGAAATTACTGGTTCAGGTACAGAAGGAAGTGTTTTTAACCTGAATATTCTATTCCATCCTTCTCTTTAAACTAACCTGTTTAACATTATTAAAGAGGTATAGAAGTACTTAACATTATAAGATAGCTACTTACTGGACACTTACCCATATACTTACCTGTGTACTAACCTATGATGTGCCTTTGTGGTAAAAGATGTTTTTATAAAGGCTGCAGACATGAAAGAGTAGCTTATATTTTAATAATAAATTAAAATGCAAGCTAAACTTCTATTTACTGATTACATTTTAGTTTCATTTAGTAATATTTTACTGCCCATTCCATATGAAAAATTGAAGCCGATAGTAATTCCACAGAAAAAGGAAAGGTCTGAACCAAAATGTCTTAAACTTGCTAGACCATTTTCCCTGCTGAATGGGTTTTGGGTGAAGTTCTTAGGGCTGAATGTGCAATTGAATTCTGCACTGCAGAGGAGAGATTTGCATCCACAGACAGATTGAAAAAGAATGTTTTGGCATGAGTTTCTAATTAGTTCTCCTTGGGCCAAATTTGTTCTCACTTGCCCTGGTCATCAATTTTGCTATTCTCAGTTTATACTGAGGAAAGTGAAAGAGAAAATCTGTTCTCCTAATCCTGTCCTCATTTTCATACTTTATTGACAAATAACCTGCAACAATCTAGATGTTATTGAGCTTCCCTTGCCTCTGATTTCCTGAGTTTTATTAGTAGCATTTTTTTGGAGGAGTAGATTTGATTTCTTTCAGCATAAGCCTACCACTCTCAAATTCTAGGAGGGAAGGAAATCCACACTGAAGCACTCGTTAGCTGGTCCTCTATGATGCTGAGTTCCCACAGTGATTTGAGAACATATTTTCATTTTAGCCTTGCAGCTCTTCATGTCCTTGGGGTTCAGAAAATATAGCAGGCTTCCACTAGAACTCTGCAACACTGAAACTTGCAGCATGATTTAAGAACAGTTTTCATTTTAGGCTTGCAGACTTAAGACTCCCAGGAATTGGAAAATATGGCAGGCTTAGCTGTATGGCTGCAGCTCCAATTCCCAGGATTATTTCTGGTTTGTTTGTTTGTTTGTTTGCTTGTTTGTTTGTTTTAGAGAAGCTTTTCATTTCTATTTTTCTTGCAGTTAAGATTTAAAAAAAAACCAAACACACAAACCTCTAGTAAATGCTTGCATACTCGTAATTCCCCCAGTGATGGAATCAGAGCTTTCCTTCTAATTCCAAGGTCTGGAGATTTGCAGGGTATCAGAACAGAAAAGCAAAATGTATATTTTGAAAAATAATGTACTAAGTGGATCATGACACCCACAGGTAAACAAAGGAAAGTCAAGAAAATGTCACAAGTGTCTAACTTTGGGTGCAAGTGGAAAGGAAAATGGAAGTCCAAGTTAAACAGTTGGAAGAGTAAAAGAATCAGACGAGGTAAGGGGAGTGGTTCTTAGGATTTTATACAGTTAGGACCTGATGTACTTTTACTCAGTAGAGTGAACAGCATTATACTTCTGATGGCAGGGAGCAAAATATGTGGAGCTTGAGTTCAGTTCAAGTAGAAACCCAAGAATATGGTTAGGCCTGCCTACAAATAACACACAGAAGTTAAACTCTTGCACACAACTGAGGAGGAATGCCCAGACTAGAAAGGAAAATGTCCCTTCAGCCTTCTCCTCTCTGAACGGAGTGAATCTAACTCCCGTAGCCTCCCATCACACGCCATGTGCTCTTGTTCCCTAACCATGTTTTTTGACGCTCCTCTGGATTCCCTCCAGTACGTCAGTGTCTTTCTCATACTGCTGAGTCCAAACCCAGATATAATGCTTCCCACGTGTTCGTACAAGGGCCAAATAGAGAAAATAATAACCATTTCCCTCAACTTGCCGGCTATGATGCTACTAATGCAACCTGGTATGTGGTTAGC
Organism: Pygoscelis adeliae; assembly: GCF_000699105.1. NCBI lineage: Eukaryota > Metazoa > Chordata > Aves > Sphenisciformes > Spheniscidae > Pygoscelis > Pygoscelis adeliae. Next base: position 2,633,180 of record NW_008824754.1, on the reverse strand, counting down.
CCTCATTGCCGCAGAGGCACACTGCTGACTCATGTTCAACTTGTTCAGCATGAGGACCTCCAGGTCATTTTCCACAAAGCTGCTTTCTAGCCAGCCAGTCCCCAGACTGTGCTTTTGTGTGGGCTTATACTGCATCAGATGTGGATCTTCACTGGGTTTTTTTGGCCAAATTTCATGCAGTTTGTGGCAGCCCATTTCTCCAGCACATTGAGATCCCTCTAAAAAGCAGCCCTGCCCTCCAGCAAATTGATCGTTCCTCTCCACTTTGAATTTGTCTTTGGTTCACTCATCTCAAACTCCAAGTCATTACTTGTATGAAAAAGAATCAAAGCAGTACTGGCCCCAGGGAAATGTCACTCATAACTGGCCACCAGTGAGATTTCAAACCACTGACCACTACTCTTTGAGCCTGGCAGTCCAGGCATTTTGTTACACACTTTGTAGTCAACACATCTAGTATATTGACTAGCATCTAGTATATTGACTAGATTTGACCATCTGACTACAATAATATGGAAAATCAGGTTGAAAGCCTTGCTAAAATCAAGATACATCCACTGGTCTCCTACCACCTGCACAGTCAGTTGTCTCACTGTAGAAGACACAACTTGCCTTTGGTCAGTCCATGCTGACTGTTCATAGTCACTTTACCATCCTTCACATGACTGGATGCAGCTTTCAGGAGGATTTGCTCCACAACCTTTCCAGGCACTAAAGTGAGATTTATAGTTTCCCAGATCCTCCTTTTTGTCCTTTTTGACAAATGGCATTATATTTGCCTGTTTCCAGTTGTCACAAATCTGCCCTATTTTGACCATTCAAAGATGATAAAGAGTGGCCTTGCAATGACATTGGTCAGCTCCCTCAGCACTCTTGGATGCCTGCACCTCATCTAGTCCAATTATCTGGTTAATTTGAAGTCCTGAACTGGGATGCAGAGACTAATATCAGATTAACATTTTCCTCAGTAGACCCACATTTATAAATTTACCATATGACCTCAGCCTTCACCACATTGCTCTTCCTAAGCTGTGTCTGTTCCATCCTGTTAACAAGTTTCAATTTCTGTTCCTCTAGCTGTTTGCATTTCTTCAAAACTGCCATTACCTGACCTCTTGTGTAGAGGCAGTATTAATCTCCAGGCTTCAGAAATGTGCAACTGATACAAAAATTTGACTCGAAAATTCTGTATTCCCCCTTCTACATCAGAGAGAAGCTGCACACTTGCAAATAAAATAAACCGCAGCTAAACCTCTTTCTCCTCCCCAGTCATATGGCCATGTCCTTTCTTGTCCTCTGAGGCCCACAAACATCATCTCTTCTATAGTCCACTAAGCCATTAAACTCCACAATTAGTGGGGCTCTGATTCTTTCCTTCCTTTCCTTTTTTTTTAACTGTTAATGCCACACCACAAGTACACTTGCATTAGAGTTGTTTATTCTCTGAACTGAAAAATCGATGTGTTCACATCTAATTGACAAGCTTAATTTGAGCAATTGCGTGTTATATAGTAAGACCACATTTCATACAGTGCTTTCCACACCTGAATCTCAGATTACTCCCAGAAGAAATCAGTATCATTATCTTTAGCTTTCAGATAGCTAACATGAGCCACAGATGCTTACTGAAGTATATCAACAGGCCAGAAGCAGAGCAAGGATGGTAGCACAGCTCGACTAAATACTCAACCCAATGCTGTTTCCTTAGGCTGCCTTAAAGCAACCCTCCTTAAAAGCTCACCAAGGCACATTAAAGGTTTTAACTTTGAATATTTAACCTGGACACCATGAAACACATGGACTTCTGTCACTCTATATCGATTGCCAAAACTGCCATTTGAAAGTTATTTTAGGCAGAGAAACTCTCTTTCTACTGTTTCTGAAGCATCTAGATTATCAATATACAATACATTATATAATTATATACATTATACAATAATCTAGATGTGATAGAAATAATACTTCCTTGACAGGATTTCTTCCATTACCAGTGTCAACCAGCATGAGGAAAAAAGAAAAAAACATAGAACAAAACATTAACCAGCAAATATGTGTCATTATTTTAACTACATTAACCAAAAAATGTCAATTGTTTCTATGCCTGAAGGAATGTTTCCTTTTCTGTCAATATAGGGAACATGCAAAACAAATGAACCTTAATTTACATTACATTGCACACTAGACCACAGATAAATGTTCTATGATTTCCACTGAGGTTACTCTGCACTCAACTGTCAGCTATGGAGGTAGGTAATCAACACACCAAGAAAACTCCATGACTCTGAACATGAGCAGCGGCTCCATAAAATCCATACCTTTCCTGTGATCAGCTGGTCACATACCAGCAGCTGTGATACACAGGTGATCAATAAAAAAACTGTACAGAATATTGTCTACATATAATTTTAGGACCAGATAAGAACAATGGAGAGGTCAGAGATAAGCCAACGAAACATTACTAAGACCTGCTCGAGGCAACACTCTACGTGGAAAAGCTAGAGACCACGCAATGTGGCAGCTGTTGTGTGCTGTTGGCAAAGCTGAGGAACAAAAATGGATTGAAATCACCCATTGGAAAAAGTAGAAAAAGGAAAATGCACTGGAAATGGAAGTTTTATGTTACATTATTAGTAATATTACAGCAGAATCCATAATTATTAAACTTCAAGAGTAAAAAATAAAGTTCCTCCCATGCTGCCTTCTCACGAGCTTGCATGACAATATAAATTGTCATTTTGCATATTTCGTTTTGTGCCTCAGCTACCTCCAGCTCAAGGCCACTGATTCTTTTTGTACGTCTTAGACACATATCATGCCTTTTCTTATTTGAATCATTTCTAAGAAAAATAATCCAAACATTTTCAAACTAAGTAGGATGGAATAGATAAGTAAAAAAAATGTTCACTCATGTACAAAAACTGAGGACCTTTCTCAGTGCAACCAAATCTGTTCATCCTTACTTACTGCAAAATATAACAATCCTAAAGATATGAAGAACTTTATGAGGGTTTGGTTTTTTTTTTTCCTTTTTTCCATTTTGTTTTTTAGTGACTCATAAGCAGGAATTGGACAGCTATGAAAATATACTCTACAAATTAGAGATGTTGAAGGCCACTTACTGGCTGGCCAGCCTGTGTCTTTATTTGAATGTTCATTCCCACTCATCTTACAATCACAGAGCACGTGAATTACTTTTGGAAGAAGTTTATTATGGAAGGTAACAAGACTATAAATCTGCAAGCTGTTTGCTAAGATTCCTGGACAAAAAGGACTCAAGCAACTGTCACTCTGACTGTGCCACAGAAAAAGGCCAAACCTTTGTCTTTTGGATTACATATCTAATTATGCCATACCTATTTATGAGCCTGATCCTACTCATTATAAAATTGCAAAGTTTATTTAAATTTTTAATGAGAAATCTTAATGAGAAATTATGTCTCATTCTTACTTAATTTATATGCAACTTACAAATTCTTTCTTCCTACTGAATACCATTAATGCTTCTTTCAAATAGAAATGCCCTTGACCGGACCAGTAGATTTTTACTTACACTAGGTTAAAATTGGTGTATTCCCTATGCCAAAATCATCATTTACAAAGAAAAGGAAACAGTCCACTTTTCACCCTTCTAACTTCTGTTATATTTCTAAGAGTTTTATTTGCTCCACTGAAAGTGCAGCTGACTCAGGAAGAGAGACGTTTTTGTAGGAGTTCAGAGACTAGAGCCCTCTCTTTGGATATGTCAAGCTTTTCTTCCAGAGCACTTGGGCTCTGTAACCATTTGTTGGAGATCTTGTACACAATGAAGGCATAATTGTTACAGAAGGAAACCCACAGAAAGGAGACAAGTTTATTATCAAATTAGGTAATAGAACACAGACCTATACTGTAGGAAAATGGTGCTGCAAGGACACATAACTTCTGGGCTGAAAAGTAATCTGTTTCTTGCCAAACTAATGTTTAGTACTGTTGTCAAGGTTTATATAAACATTAACAGTTCAGTATCTGTATAACCTTTCTCTATTCATTCCTGCAGTTGATATCTCAGGACCCTTAGTGGATTGTGTTCCAGTGATGGCAGCCCAGACAAGGAGAACAGTCTCAGAATAGTCCTGTAGTCTTTCAGCTCAGGCTATTTCTAGTTTGGGTGATTTTTTCACGCTTCACAAAGATATCCCAGAAGTCACTAGCCCTCAGGAATCCAATTCATTTAAGAAACTGATTAAGGTTTCAATCTAAGTTGCTATCACACACATGAAGCATCTTCTTAATTTCACCTTCAAAACCACTTCAGCTCAAGTTCAACCTGGGTCAGAGGGGAGGAAAGAATCTTAGTTTTTTGTTATGACTTCATTTGCCCTCCCTGTCTCTGGCCTGACAATACAACCAGGCTTCCAGCAAGGTCTTGGTTCCATTTCACTGGAGAAGTCAAGCACTGAAAACGAAGACCAGACTTACTTCTCACCTTTGGTCATCCCTTCCAGATCTGTGCTGTGACACAATGACTAGAAAGATGAAGAACTTCTACTGCCTTTGTTTGCATCGCTCTGTGGATAAAGAAATAATCTTGTTTTCCTGTACTCTATTACTCCTGTAAGAGAATACCAAATTAACTTCAGAGTAGTGTAAGACAAACTTTTGGATACCACCTTCCTAACAACATTTCTATTCTCACAATCTATGTGCACATATAATATTCTGAAAATAAAATTTTTGATGTTAAAGTACAACGTAAGTATATAAAACAGAGCATGTAGGGCATGGTCTGATTTGAGGGGGCTAATCAGCTACGTATCCTTCATGGAACACAGCATAACAGTCAGTTATAAAAATGAGTTGGGTAGAGAGGAAAGGAAGAACTTTCTACCTTCAGTAGTCTTCAAACAAAGAAAAAAATGCCTATGAATCTTTCAAATCTGTAAAAACAGTCATCTACTATTCTAGTCATCAGTCAGACAGAACATTATCACTGAAACTTGTTTCCAACTTTTTTTCCTCTACACATTTAGCATTATGTCTTCACAACATAGTAAGTCAGTAGATTCTAAATCCATTAAACCGGATAAACTAAACAAAATAAATCTGAGCTTATTTGACAGGCTTTATCAGTACTGCAGGTGACATTCACGTACCTGTTCAGGTCCTGTGTTCAGCCACACTATAGCATGATCCCATATAAACACCTTTTTATTTTTGAAAAGAGATATGACATACTTGAGTCAATATACTTTAAAAATGCCCACAGGTATCCAGTAAACATATTTAATAAGGTAAAGCCTGATGTTTTACTTCCTTACAGTCTCAGCAATTCATGATGCAGTTAGCTCATTTTGAGGAATAAAGAAGTAGAAGGCATCCCCTGACTGCAGATTATTTAGTGGTTATGGCAATGCGTGTAAACAGAAATGGCAATATCTGAGTGGTCAGTGGATAAGACCTTTCTGTGTACTGGCCACTAGTGACACACAGATGTACAAGGAGAAATAAACTGTTCCTGAAAGGATGGCAAAGCCTACCTGATCCCTTTTCTGCATCCCTTCCGTACTGCAGGACTGCTCAGGATGTAGTGTAAGGTGCAGCTCAGAACTACACACACGGATCATGAAGAGCTGCAAGACAGCAGCAAGTGTCGGGTGCTGTACAGCCTCAGTTTCAGGTCTGTGAGTAATTCCCAACAAAAGCCTCTAGAAATGTTTTGAATATTAACCTTTAAAGAAAAAACCCTTAACATCATTGATCAAAAATCAGAGGGGATGCAATAAGCAGAGAATGAGCATTTCAGGAAGGCTTATGATCATAGAGGAAAGTAACCTTCTTCTCAGATGCATATTTCTCAAGTGAAGGATCCCTGCAATTCATGACTACTTCTTCATGCTTTTAATCCCATGTTTCCACCTTCCTTACAGATTTCATGTGTAGCGGTAACACAAAAATTTATTCTTAATGCACAACCATGTGCTCAGGAACACTTCAGCTACTCTGAAATTGTCACAGTTACCTATCCAGCTAACGCGAAAAATGTGTTTGACAACCACTGCTTTGACCCCTTTCTGCTAATTAGGCCTTACTGGATTTCCAGCTGGATTCCCCAGCTGGTAAGAATTGAGGAAGCCAAGAGAAAGAAAGGAGAAAAAAAAGCTAAAAAAGCAAACTTAGTAATAAAGCTCAAAATCATCATTAGTTACATTTTTCTCATATTATCATAGAATAACAGTGAAAAGTTCTTATCTTTTAATTTTTACCCAAATACAATGAAGATGCAATAACACTTGTGTTATTTGGAAGCTCATTCTTTACTGTTACAGCAATTTTTGTGTAAACCTTTGGTAAAAGATTGAAGAAGCAACAGTAATCATGGTACACTTGGAAGTTGCTGTGGTGTTTATTTCTTCCTTGAAGAACAGCTGTTATAGCACTTTGCACCATTAAAATTGTTTAGTTAGTTTCTTAAATGTTAAAAGCAATTTCTGCAGGGAATTAATTGCCTCTCTAAAAGCTTTAATGATTTTTTTTCTTATTTTCCATTTCAGAAATATTTTCACCAGCTATAGATTGAAGACCAATTCTTATAGTATCAAAATTATGCATTGACAATGACAGGTCACTAAAATTCTGCTTATCCAGCAGGATGAATTTCATTACAATAGTTCAAATTCCTGTTAAAGGCATGCCTCTCTCTGCAGGCAGGAGAGTAATCAAGGCAGGAGTGGGGGGAGAAATCCAACCCTGCCATCTGGTTGAAGAAATTTACCTTTCTGAAGAGGAAGGACAGGATGATCAGCACAGCTTTTGCTATGAGATGAACCCATGAACAATTCATTAGCTGTGTGCTCTATGTTGAAGGATATCTCAAAATCTCTGCCGCGATATATGCTCAGACTAAAAATGCTAGGGTGTGCTTTTCTGGATCAAATGGAATCACAGCTTTGACCAGCTTTATTTCAGCAGAAACTTCTGTCTCATGCTTGAAAGAGAGTAATGATAGAGTGTAATGATAAACACTTCTTCCGTTTAGCACAGATCTTGGCAAGTTCACAGCAGTCCTCAAGGTCTTTTTATTAATTATCTGAGCTGCAGTTAACATTTCCCTAGGAACCAAGCTGGAAGAAACATCTGACAAAATGACAAAAACACAGATAAACCCAAACCAAAGTTCATATTTGGTTCCATAGTTATTTGTATTACAGTAGTATAGGACTTCAGAACTGACATTAGGTATTATGACCCTCTTGTGAAAGGTGGTGTTCAAATATATTTCCTGTTCCTCAATGCTTTAGAAATGCATACTCAAAAAACCAAGATGGATGCAGACAGGAGGACATGTTGGAAGAAGAACCTCAATGGATGGCACAGTAGGTAGCATTCTCCAAGTGTCACTGGTACAACTATAAATTAGTCAATGATTTTGTAGCTATACTATCAAAGAAATTCCTTTACAGAAGATTCAACATAAGCAAATACTTAACTTTGCAATACCACCTTCCCCAAGCATGAGAGAAACCATAAACACCTTTTTTGGAAGAGATAATAAACTAAAGGTGAGAAATAGCATTACGGGGGGAAAAAAAGAGACATCAATTAAAACTTAAACAGCAAATCAGATCAAAAGAAATAGGTATTGCCTGTGAAGGGATCTGTGCAAGGACAGGTCTGCAGTCCAGTATTAGAATAAAGACTATAGTTTAAAGTACTCAAACCTTTTGTAATAAAAGCTATAGAGCATTGGTTTGTGGCACAGAAAATATTGTCTGTTAAAAAACTAAAACAGGATAGGTTCAAAAGGTATACTTGCAACAATTGGGAGGGAAGAATTAAATTCTAGTGGCAAATTCCTCTAAATTTAACCTAGTGGAACACTTCTGGTTTTACGGTATAATTTTTCCTATAATTTTCATATATTATTTTGCAGTTGGCTGCCTACTGTTAAATATGTTTTCAGAATTTCACCATACTTACTACACTAGCTAAATAAACCTCGTAACATCCCTTTGAAAAAGGAAGAACTTGTATTCATCAATACAGTCAGGTTGGACAGAGAAAGAGATGAAGAGCAAAGTTTGGCCTACTTTTAAGAGATCCAAACATAGCTGCCGGGATGTGTAAGACATCCCTTAATTCCCACTATCATCAATGGAGATCTCATTGCAGTCCTGGAATCTAGAGAGCTGAACAGCTGACAGGGACAGGACTCATTTTCTTATCTATAGGCACCTTAGATAATCTAGATCACCTTAGTCTGCCTAGATGCCTTAGAGTATCTAAGATGCTTCAACAGGCTGGTAAATATGGCATAGGACTTCTGGGAGACCCATATTCTTTCTGATGCAGCAGCTGCATGCCAGGTAAGAAGTCCCAGAGTACCTATAATATAACTAAACATCTATGTTTAGGCAATGAATCCTACTCTAGGTTTCCACTTCGGGAGCTGGATTGCTCTTAAGGCTTTGCTGACTATATCAACAGGTAAGAGTCTGATTACTGACCTGAATGACACATCTGAGGTGTTTGCTTAAGTGAAACCAGAAGCTCTAAAAGTCAAACAGCAGGCTGATGGTAGTGACCCTATTGAAAAAAAACCTCCCTTGATTTTCTTCTCCTGTTGTTTCTTTCCACCTTCAACTGGACAAGGGTGACCATTTAACAAATTCAAATTCCCAGTGTTAAAAGCAAAGCTATAGAATCAGTTCAGGAGAATTATTTCTGCACAATTACATGCTGTGCAGCCATTTGTGAAAGTGTAAAGTCAGCTTAAAGCAGAGAAATTGATATGTCACCATCTATTGATAGTGGTCCTAATAGAAGGCAAAGGACAAAAATCAGATTTATGTAAATGTTACTGTTATTCTCCAAGCTAAAAAGAGAAAGTGGCACAGCTCTATTTTTTATACTGTGCAAAATACTTGCATCTCATATGTTATAGATGGAAGTCCAGTTTAGGAATGACAAAAATAAGATGGCAACTTTGGAAAAAATATCTGTGGATTATTCAATTCATGCAATATTATAAATTCACAGAGCAATACATAAAACTGATATTTTCTTGCTATCTCAGTGAATCAAAGCAATTAGATTCCAGATTACCCTTTTTGTTAATTTCTTCAATAATGAAATGATTTACTTATGCCTCCCAATTGACTTGCAGTTTGTCTCCCCAGGATCCTTTGACCTCTTTTTTCACCTTGAAGATTATATTACTTTGTAAGTAGTCCAGTGAAATAGAGGAATATATGGCAGACAATGATACACACGTCATAACTTTGTCTATAATAAACATGTACAGTATCCAGCAATTTCTTTTAGCAATCAGCACCCTGAAAACATTGTTCTCCAGAGGGGTGAAACTCACCCCAGTGTGAAACAGCAGAACAAGGTCTGAAAGTCACTTAAGTTCTTATTTCATGACACTCATTTTCTCTGTTAATCTTACATCCCAAGGTGTCATGGTTTAACCTCAGTCGGCAGCTAAGCACCACACAGCCACTCACTCACTCCTCCTCTGCGGGATGGGGGAGAGAATTGGAAGGGTAAAAGTGAGAAAACTCATGGGTTGAGATAAAGACAGTTTAATAGGGAAAGCAAAAGCCACGCATGCAAGCAAAGCAAAACAAGGAATTCATTCACTCCTGCCCATCAGCAGGCAGGTGTTCAGCCATCTCCAGGAAAGCAGGGCTCCATCACACATAATGGTTACTTGGGAAACCGAAACGCCATCACTCCAAATGTCCCCCCCCTTCCTTCTTCTTCCCCCAGCTTTATATGCTGAGCATGACATCATGTGGTGTGGAATATCCCTTTGGTCCATTGGGGTCAGCTGTCCCAGCTGTGTCCCCTTCCCAACTTCTTGTGCACCTCCAGCCTCCTCGCTGGTGGGGTGGGGTGAGAAGCAGCAAAGGCCTTGACTGTGTGTAAGCACTGCTCAGCA
>NW_008824754.1:2605536-2621860 GCF_000699105.1 Pygoscelis adeliae | reverse complement strand
ACAAAGCCCAGCCACTAACGAGCACTAGACTCTAATATACAGTAAGGCAAGCAAGCCCCATGGCAAGAACAGGAGCCTGCTGATTAATAACTAAACAGCAATAACAGCTATAAATTCAATCTAGCACATTCCAATCAAACCTGTCGTTATCTTGAATCCTTCAAGCCCCACGTTGGGCACCAAATAGGACTGTTGTGGTTTAACCCCAGATGGCAACTAAGCACCACACAGCTGCTCGCTCACTCCTCCCCAGCAGGGTGGGGGAGAGAATCAGAAGAGTAAAAGTGAGAAAACTCGTGGGTTGAGATAAAGACAGTTTAATAGGTAAAGTAAAAACTGTGCACACAAGCAAAGCAAAACAAGGATTCATTCACTGCTGCCCATCAGCAGGCAGGTGTTCAGCCATCTCCAGGAAAGCAGGGCTCCATCACGTGTAACAGTTACTTGGGAAGACAAATGCTATAATTCCGCACATTCCCCTTCCTTCTTCTTCCCCCAGCTTTATATGCTGAGCATAACATCATATGGTATGGAATATCCCTTTGGCCAGTTGGGGTCAGCTGTCCCGGCTGTGTCCCCTCCCAGCTTCTTGTGCACCCCCAGCCTACTCACTGGTGGGGTGGTTGAGAAGCAGCAAAGGCCTTGACTCTGTATAAGCACTGCTCAGTACTAACAACACCCCCCCCCCCATGTTATCAAACTGTTTCCAGCACAAATCCAAAACATTGCTCCGTACTAGCTGCTGTGAAGAAAATTAACTCTATCCCAGCCAAAACCAGCACACAAGCAAATATTCTCTTTTATCTAAAGGATAAGAAAGACATGAACAACAGCTACTAAAATTTCAGCACATTTGTCTGTAAATTAATGTAAAGCTGCCTTGAGGAAAGTCAGTTATCTAGTTCTCTTCCACCCAAGCCCATGGCAAAAAAAAAACTATAATGTTTTTCTTAGCAGATGTTTGCCTAAATCATTCTTTAAATGATGCAGATTTTGCTACTTCTATTGACATTCCTTAGCTAGTCTACTAGAAATGTTTTCCTAATGCCCAATCTAAATTGCTCTTGCTGAATATTAAGCCTATTCTTGTCTTGGATGATGGAATAGGGAATACAGTTATAAAACATGAAAATGTCAATACAAAGCTTGAAGGAACTGTAAATGTTTTGGAACCCAGAGAACAATTTACTAATTTTTATTTTGCAGCTTATCTGAAAATGGTTGTCATGTCTGCCTGCAGTCTCTCTTTTCCTAAACTAAATTCCACATCTTTCCATATTTCTTCATTTTGCAAGATATCTAATCATGTTCTGTACTCTTGCTAGTTGGCACACATCTTTTTTGAGATTGGAGTGCCTCAAGTTCCAAGTAAAGGGATTAGTAGTACCAAGTAAAGCAGAATGATTAATCCATGTGTCTATTGCAAGATCACTTTTACTTAATACAATGCATGTCGTTAACACTTGTTTCAAATTGAGATACACTGTAGAAGAAATTTTTCTCTAAAGCTGCTGCCTAACTAGTTGTCCTCTTCTTTATCCTGTTCCCCTAAAACTTTCTGCCTAAAAATTTGCAATTCTTCTTGAATTATAAATTTAATAACTATTCTCTTTTCTGTTATCCAAGTCAGTAATAAAATTGTTGAAAAATACTGAAGAGAAAAAAATTCCTTGGAAACCACATAAAGTTCTATCCCAGTAAGCATTTCTAACCACTTTTACCTGTTCACCTTAGTAGTTAAATCCATGTCATGTTGCTCTATCTTGCTGCTCAGAATAGTTTAGATTACTTCTATGTATAGGTCTTGATTTGCCATTGCTACTTAACCTGAGACAGTCATTATCTGCTAGCTGTCCATCAACAGCTGACCTATAGAATGACAAAACTCTTCCATAAAGTCCAAAAAATAATTCTTCTCTGTGCAGGCAATAAATATTCCTAATGGCTATTGGATTTCTTTGGATTTGAATCAAGGAATAAAAGATAAAGTCAGGTTTAAGTCTTTTTAACTACTTTAGTTAACACTTCCCCTTCACACAAATCTGATATAGACATACTGATCATGAGCTGTAATATATGTGTGCAGAGGTAATAGAACTCATCATCACTAGAAGTGAGGTTTATATAAGTTTTGAACAACTGCTACTGAGTAGGTGGCATTAATTTTTTCAGGAACAATGTTTTCAAATGTCCTTTTAAAAACCAATCAAAGATCCTCTTGATATGTCTGTTTAATTAGAAGCTGAAAAATGTGATCCTTATACTGTTGTCAGGAGCATATTGCATGCAGGGATTGAAATACATTTGATTGGCTCCTCAATGTGTAGCTTCACTTCAAGCAACAATTCTAGAGCACAGATAATTGGTGCCCTGCAGCTTTCCCCACTGAAAATCAATTGAATTTCCATTACGTTTCAATCATCTTGCAGTGGGAAACCTACAGGGTTTCGTTGGTTGGTGTTTTTTTTAATATTACCTTCTGCACTAGAGAATAAAAGTTTTTAATGCTTTTCCCTAGGTAATCTACTAGCAACACAAGAAAATAATCAATTCAAACAACCTACTGTCCATGAAACTCCCTTCCCAAAAGAGCAAGTAATCTTATCCTGTATTGTACTGATTTTCTCATACTTCCAAGCCTTGCCTCAGTCACCATGGTCTGCAGCTATTTTTGCAATATGTTCTTCACCTAGTACTTCTTCTGGAAATGTTTTTCTGTATGATTATTCACAGCAGCAGGCACCATACCCAGTAGCAACATGTGTGTAGACTAATGCAGTACTTCAAGTCTGTACATCTCAAAAAGCAAAGAAAAAATGGGGGGTTTTGGTGTTTATTTGTTTACAATCCTGTAAATAACAGAACTATCTTTCCAGCTACTCCTTTGTCCAGCCAAATCATGTGGCCATATAAAGCTGAATGCAGGACAGACTGAAGCAAGGTGAGGCAAGGGTTTGTATCACCACTTAGTATTTTCTTTCTCCATTTACAGAAACTGCTTTCACCTTATTAGACTGCACAAGACATGACATCCATGTTGACTCCTTACTCTTCTTCAACCCCAAATAGCCAGTACTAAAGAAAGTTCTTATAGTCATCAGGAGAAAGTTGGAGGAATGTAGCTCTGTGTTACCAAACACAGATTTACCAAGCAGAAATATACATCCATGGTCTTCCTTATTTTAGTGACAGCCTTTGGAAACAGAGCACAGTGATATTTAACTATCTGGTCAGAACAAACACAGGTGGCATTTGGGAAATAAAGGGGGAAAGGAAAACTAGTGCTTTATTAGATCAGATCAATTGAAAGGGATTGTTCTTTGAATGAACTGTTTTATTAACAGAAGTCTCCCACGCCTTATTCTGATATTGTTACATGACTTTGCTAAAGTCAGGGGAAAGGAAATAGAATCACAGAATCTTAGAATAGTTTGGGCTGGAAGGGACCTCTAAAGGTCATCTAGTCCAACCTCCCTGCCGTGGGCAGGGACATCTTCAACTAGAGCAGGTTGCTCAGAGCCCCGTCCAGCCTGACCTTGAAGGTTTCCAGGGATGGGGCATCCACCACCTCTCTGGGCAACCTGGGCCAGTGCTTCACCACCCTCAGCGTAAAAAATTTCTTCCTTATATCTAGTCTAAATCTACCCCCCTTTAGTTTAAAGCCATTCCCCTTTGTCCTGTCGCAACAGGCCCTCCTAAAAAGTTTTCCACCATCTTTCTTATAAGCCCTCTTTAAGTACTGATAGGCTGCAATAAGGTCTCCTCAGAGCCTTCTCTTCTCTAGGCTGAACAACCCCAACTCTCTCAGCCTTTCTTCATAGGAGAGGTGTTCCATCCCCCTGATCATTTTCGTGACCCTCCTCTGGACCCACTCCAACAGGTCCGTGTCTTTCTTATGCTGAGGGCTCCAGAGCTGGATGCAGTACTCCAGGTGGGGTCTCAGCAGAGCAGAGCAGAGGGGCAGAATCACCTCCCTCGACCTGCTGGCCACGCTGCTTTGGATGCAGCCCAGGATACCATTGGCCTTCTGGGCTGCGAGCGCACATTGCTGGCTCATGTCCAGCTTTTCATCCACCAGTACCCCCAAGTTCTTCTTGGCAGGGCTGCTCTCAATCCCTTCATCCCCCAGCCTGCATTGATACCGGGGGTTGCCCCGACCCAGGTGCAGGACCTTGCCCTTGGCCATGTTCAACCTCATGAGGTTCGCACAGGTCCACTTCTCCAGCTTGTCCAGGTACCTCTGGATGGCATCACATCCCTCTGGCATGTCGACCGCACCACTCAGCTTGGTGTCATCTGCAAACTTGCTGAGGGTGCACTCGATCCCACTGTCTATGTCATTGATGAAGATATTAAACAGTACCGGTCCCAATACGGACCCCTGTGGGATGCCACTCGTCACCAACCTCCATCTGGACATTGAGCCGTTGACCACTACCCTCTGGATGTGACCATCTAACCAATTCCTCACCCACCGGACAGTCCACCCATCAAATCCATACCTTTCCAGTTTAGAGAGAAGGATGTTGTGGGGGACTGTGTCAAAGGCCTTACAGAGGTCCAGGTAGATGACAAATCATTATTTTAAGCCTTAATCAGGTACCAGAATAGAAGATTTCTGGACAGAGAAAAAACAGTGAAAAATCTTGAAACGAAAGTTCAAAAAATGTGGTTCTGAAACTTTACCTTCAATTTTGTATTTGATGTTTACTTGTACTTCACAGAGTTGATCCATACGTTCCTTCAACTTATAATAAGAATTTCTTTTCCTTAGCTTTTTTTAAAAAAAAAAAAAATTAAAATTTTTTTCACTGACCAAATTTACCATCTGAAATGCTACTGAATGTTGATATTCTAGAATAATATGGAGTTACATTATTCCTGATCTATAAACAATTTCAGACATTTTAAACAGCAGAGTTCAAAAGTAAAAGTTCTTCTTAGCACCACTATGAAATGCTGCTCAAAAGTACTTATGCACTAACAGCCATCAAACAAATGTCTACCAATTCTTTCCAATACAGACACATCATCTGTGACTCTAAAAACTTCACTTAATATTTTCAAGTTACAAGTTGTATTCTAAATGCGTTCTCCCCATGTAATGCTGAAGAGTTAGATCAAACATTTGCTTCCACAAACTTCAAATATGTGCCAAATTCCAAATTTAATTCACAAAGTATAACCAATGACATACTAATGGATGTTACATTAATATAGCTATAGAAACAACATTACATTAATTAGAACTTTGTAAATGCTGTAATTAAGATATGCAGTGACAGCTGCCTTTCCTGTCCCTTAGCTTCACCAAGAAATCTCTCAGCACTACTTATTTTGGAATCGTCAGCTGCGCAGATGCAGGAACAGCCATCTGTTGGCATTTTTTAAATGTTAACTGACAGAGGTTCCAAACAATTGCTCCTAATACTTTTTTAAAAAATCCAAAATAGCATTAATTATTTTTTAAAATTCTGTATCTGACTTTGGCAGAATTTATGTCATTAACACTTAAAAATGCATGCATCTTTGGCTTCAGATTTGACCGATGTACTCTACCAACATGGGATCAGAATAATACCATTGCCTTACTTGCATAGATAAAGCACTTTAATGTTTTATCTTTGGTCGTATTTGTAAAGCTTGACCATAGAATCATTTAGGTTGGAAAAGACCTTTAAGATGATCGAGTCCAACCGTTAATGTAGCACTGCCAAGTCCACCACTAAACCACGTCCCTAAGCACCACATCTACATGTCTTTTAAATACCTCCAGGGATGGTGACTCAACCACTTCCCTGGGGAGCCTGTTCCAGTGCTTGACAACCCTTTCAGGGAAGACATTTTTCCTAATACTCAATCTAAACCTCCCGTGGTGCAACTTGAGGCCATTTCCTCTCGCCTTATCACCTGTTACCTAATAGATACGGTCATCTACCAAAGGTCTACAAAGTCACTCTGTGGATAGTTGCTCTTCTGCATTGTCAAGTCAAGGTTTATTTTTCCTTACATTTGGGACTTCCATGGGCTCAATACAGATCATTTTGATACCAGTCTACATGATCCTTCTTTCTCTTCTGTAACCTTAATATCTTCTTAACCAGGCTATCCTTCACATATAAGAAATGCAGAAAGCTACCAACACTCTTGTATGTTAAAATTTTTGCTTTCATATTCTAATTTCTTACGTATCTCAATGGACTTTGGATCTTGCTTGTTAGTGCAGCCCACACCCCCCCAAATCTAGCATTCCTACTTTCTTTATTTAATCCCGCCATATGAAGCCATTTCCTTGTGAATAACATTTCTCCCTTTTTGATGTTTACACCCTCCAAACATTCTGTTGCTGTTATCAGACCTGAAGGAATAATGAATTCAGTGAATTACACATTTTTTCCCTGTGTCAGCAAGCAGATGGCAAAATTCTCAAGCTCATTCATCATTTGAAATTATATTGAAAGAGCCTTCAGTTTTGCTGTGTGGGAGCTACATGAATGACAGACATTCTGCACATCCACATTATCAGCTAAGTTAACTCCATGGTTAACTCCTATGTCCCAGTTCCCCAGTCATCGACACTACAAAAACGTTCATTTTCTCCTGAAATCTTTGGTACGGTAAACTAGCTCTCCCCTAACAAAAAAACTTTGCCATAACTCTGGGATAGTTGATTTCAAGGACAATGTGCAGCAGTCAATATGGATAAGATAGCATCAGGTCTGATTTCCCACACCCTACATAGTTCTCCACCACTACAAAAATAGGCTTTGGCTGCAAACTCTTTTAAGTGCCTTGAAGTCCCATCCCAGCCGTATAACACATATACTCAGTACTATGTGAGAAAAACAATGTTCTGGTGGACTGCAGCTCAGCTGTCATATCGTTTCAGACACTGCAATGAAAACAAAAATGCCAAAAATAGTATTTATACCCTAGGGCCACAGGGAGCTCAAAAAGAAATCTAAGAAGGTTCAAGGTTGTGTTGTATAAGGCATAAATGGCTGCACTACTGCTAAGTTTACAGAGCTTTGAGCAGAGCGGATACAACCCCTCTGCATCACTTCACCTCGAGTGAAGGCATTTAATACTGTAGATGTAGCCATTAAGCCTCGAACACAAGAATCTTTTCACTCATCCAAGGAAATGTTCTGTTTAATTTGACAGTGTAGCTCCTCAGGTGGAACAAGAGCAACTTCCCTGCTCTTCCACTGACAGAAAGTGGATGGGGGAAGACTGGGAGCATGCATAGAGGCATATGTGATGTTTTGGACTTTTACTCTTCCAGAAGCAGAAGTAGAGCAAGCCTGTACTTTCTAAGGTGACTTCTGAGTCAGTAATACTGGTTAAGACTGTGCCCAAAGATGCAATGGAGTCTTTAAAGAGCTTCATTAATAAAATATCAATAAAGCATAAATAAATCATTATGTCAAATAATCCTGTTGAAATGTAACAGCTACTTTGCATGTCTAAGCATATCACAAATCGCTTGTAAATCTTATGCTACAGTGTTTATAGCAACCTCTGACTTTTAGCAGCCTGGAGCATTCTAAGGAGAGATTTTTTTTAAGATGTTAATGGATAGAATGAAAAAGAGACTGATAATCTCAGACCCTAAATTTTCAGTGCTGACTCCTGTAGTAGAATCTAAACCCATGAATTGTGGGGTAGAGGGATTCCCTAATAAGTATGGGGAGATTTGTTCATCAGAGAACAGGACATGCAGGAGCCAGTCTTAGACTAAGGAACCAATGACACTTTTGTTATAAAAGAATGTACCTCAAATCCAAAACCAATCTGAGTGATGCATTATCTGGGACTAATCATCCTGAATCCCTTCCCAAAACACAGTACCTAAGCTCTTTTCCTTGGGCAAGCAGAGAAAGAATTCATTCATTTATTTTAAACTGCCCTTCATGCTCTATTTAATTATTTAAAACAAGGCCGTATGAAGTGCAAAACCTAAACTTAATTCTTTTCTTTCACTGAGGAGCTTGAACCTACTTCTCAAGAAGTTAACTGCCTAGTTCTATACTGTGTAGGAGGTCAACATTTCATCAATATTTCATTAGTGACTTTTTAGTATAAAGTATAGAAACCTTATTTAAAGAAGTAGATTGAGGTATAAACACTACTCTTACTATAGGGTTACAAAATTATGTTCATTCTCTTAGGCTTAGTGAATCCTATAAACTGTGGAGACTGATACTGCTTCTCTCATACATATATCCATCCTCCTTCTTCGCTGATGAACTTAACTGTACTTTGCAAGTTGGGTGATATGTGTTAACACTTAAAACTGGGCTTCTGAGACAAGTATTCTGATCCCTACACTAATGTGTTAAAAATGGGATACTGTGGGGTTTTGGGGGTTTTGGGTTTTGGGGTTTTTTTTTTGTTGTTGGTTTGGTTTGGTTTTTTATTTCAAGCTAAATAAGAGGAGGAATGCCTTTTCAGTAAAGCTTAGACATAAAAGAAATATGGTTGCTCACACTTTCAACATGGTGAATCAGAACTCTGAGTTTCCGAGAAACTTGCTGAAAATGTTAATGTCCATAGGCACCTATGGTGAGATCAATCTAACTTCTACACCTGAGCTGGTTCTACATGATTAAGAGTAATTTTTAATTACAGTTATCAGAGCTTGTGATTAAGGGTGAATACAGGAACTATGAAGACTCCAGTCCTGTTCATAAGCAAATTGATTGGATTCTTCTATCTTCCATTAACCTAGAATGTATCGATAGCATTGTGCTTGAACTACATAGCAAGGCAAAAATATTTTAATTACTTCAGTAACATCTTTCAAAGTTAGAGATTTCAAAATTCTTTAAAAAAAACTAGGAAGAAATCCTGTAACCCATGATATGTACTTTTTATTAGCAGAGTTACAAATACTCACAAACAAAGGGGCTTCATCGAATTACATGCCTTTGGATCAAAACTACTAAATCAATAAACCACTATGTTAAAAAATAGAAATTTCTTCGGTAAAATTTATGTCAAAGAGTCAGCATTGTTTCCATCAAAACAAGCAATCAAATGAACATAACAAACACACCACAATCTTTATGAGCTTCCATTTACAACTGATTTATTCATGTTTAAAAATGGAGTTTTGTAATGTAACTCCATTATGCCCGGAAAGGCATTGGTAAATCACCAATTCATAGTAGTAATAAGAGTAAAACTTATATCCATTTACGAACCTTTTCCCATAAGTTTTAAAATACTTTTTAAACTTTCATTTTTGAGACTTTCTGCCCTTTTAGATTCTAAGTATCAGAAACAGAAAATCAATGTCATTAAGAAAAACTAGGTTTTGCTCGTCAATAGTATAAAAAGGAGAGAGGACTATAGTTTAAAGGGAAAATTCAGCACCCAATTAATTAAGGACTTCAGGAAAGTCTGGGCATAAGTGTGAACTCGTTAATATTTCCACTAGCACAATCAGATCATTAGAAGATGTCCACTTGTTTGAGTATTTTGCTGCAGTGGTCTGGGACTTAAGTTTGAAAACCTTTGTAAGCAGCAGAAAAATGTAGAAAATTTCTTTCTACTGAGAAGGTCTTGCCTGTGTGAGTAAGGAATACTTGTATGAGGAGGTTTTTCAGGGTTTATATTTTCACACATATTAATGACACTTTCAGAGGACTAAAAATCCCCACCCCATTTCATAACAGAAACTGATTATATGGGAACTAAACTTGAAGATAATTTTCTCTTCTAATTCTCCTCTTCTTTCTTCCTCAGAGGAAACTTGAGGACACCAGAACTGATGAAAGAGATTAAATGGGTTTAGTCTGACTTTGCAGAACAACTGTTAAGGATTCCAGATGTTACTGTTGGTATAAAACATATTCCGATGAAACAAGAAGATGACAGAACCCTGTCCTTGAGGGATTAATGGATAATTCAAGAATATTTATCCTTCCAATTCACAAGGCTGAAGGAAAAAACACCTTTTAATCAAATAAGGAGAACTTGGTTAGTTATTTGACAATGTTCTCTGTTGGTTTAGACTAGACTGCACCACAAAGAATCTGTAATAATAGAAGACTGCAAAGTAAAACACACCCAAGATTAACATAATCCAGAATTCTGATTTTTACTGTCATCAGAAGCAGATGCTAAGAAGAAGGTGCAAGAAAGTAAAAACAGATAGATGAGAAACAAATGCAGCCTCTGCACTCAGCTGCTTCCTGGTTTCCAGCAAATAACACTGGTCCTGCAGTACAGCATGTCGCATTCTTTGTGATTCCTTCTGGCATTAATTAGCATATGCCCAAACACAGTTTGATAAACATAGACATATCACCCCTTTTGTGAGTCTTGCTAAATTCTTCATTCAATGAAAAAACATCAGGCTGTTACATTTCCACAAAGCCATCTAAAATAGGGAACTGTTTGGCCCAGGAAAACTGCACTTAATCTCTCATTCCCCAGCTCAGTGATACTTGCAAGTGAAAAAGCAGTGGAAGGGAGACATTGAGATGTTCCTACCCATTCTCTATCACATACATCCCCAAGAGAAGAGCTAAGAGAACATAGCCTTTATAACTATTCTGCTCCAACATACAAATCAAAGGGATATGAAGCATGATATCCTGCATCTCAGTTACACTGTAAAGTATGAGATTATAAAATCTTCAGGAAAAGATATGTTTAGCAATATACAGTGCCTGGCAAAACAATGGTGGAATAATAGAAACAAGTGGATGATATTATAGTATGAATATGACCTATAAAGTAAATGTAACCAGCTTTGATATTCAAGAATATATAATACCTTGTTAAATAAGCTATTGCCATTAAGGAGGCTGAAAGATCACTTTGATCTAGTAAAAGAGTAGAAGAAAAAACAAAATATAATTGAAGTATCAACTCTTCTTATGAAAAAAAAAGAAAAAAGTCTGAAAAACAGCAAACAAATGTTATTCCAGGAATATAGAAGTTTAATTTCAATGGGTTTTACTTTATTGTCTCAGCATTTAATATAACTTACAAGAAAGCTTTTGTACTGCCTTCCCTTTAGGTAGTGCATGAGTCAAAAAGATCATAGAATCATGGAATCGTGGAATGGTTTAAGGGTTGAGAGGGACCTTTAAAGATCATCTAGTGTCGTGTCCCCCCCCTGGGCAGGGACATCTTTCAATGGATCAGGTTGCTTAAAGCCCCATTCAACCTGATACTGAACACTTCCTATGATGGGGCATCCACAACTTCTCTGGGCAACCTGTTCCAGTGTCTCACCACCCTCATTGCAAAAAATTGCTTCCTAATGTCCAATCTAAACCTACCCTCTTTCAGTTTAAAAATGTTGCCCCTTGTCCTGTCATTACAGGCCCTGGTAAAAAGTCTCTCTCCATCTTTCTTATAAGCCCCCTTTATATATTGAAAGGCCGCAATAAGGTCTCCCTGGAGCCTTGTCTTCTCTAGGCTGAACAACCCCAACTCTCTCAGCCTTTCTTCATAGGAGAGGTGTTCCATCCCCCTGATCATTTTCATGGCCCTCTTCTGGACCAGCTCCAACAGGTCCATGTCTTTCTTGTATTGGGGACCTCAGAGCTGGATGCAGTACTCGAGGTGGGGTCTCACCAGAGCAGAGTAGAGGGGTAGAATCACCTCCCTCGACCTGCTGGCCGTCTCACCAGAGCAGAGGGGCAGAATCACCTCCCTCAACCTCTGGTCACACTTCTTTTTATGCAGCCCAGGATACGGTTGACTTTCTGGGCTGCAAGCACACATTGCTGGCTCATGTCCAGCTTTTCATCCACCAGGATCCCCAAGTCCTCCTCTGTTCTCAACCCATTCATCACTCAGTCTGTATCGATACTGGAGATTGCCCAGACCCAGGTGCAGGACCTTGCACTTGGCCTTGGTGAACCTCATGAGGTTCACATAGGCCCACTTCTCAAGCCTGTCAAGGTCCCTCTGGACGGCATCCCTTCCCTCTAGTGAACGAACTGCTCAGCTTGGTGTCATCTGCAAACTTGCTGAGGGTGCACTCAATCCCACTGTCTATGTTGTTAATGAAGATATTAAATAATATTGATGCCAGTACAGACCCTTCAGGGACACCACTCGTTACTTGTTTCCACTTGGACATTGAGCCATTGACTGTAACTCTTTGGACATGGCCATCCAGACAATTCCTTCTCCATTGAACAGTCCATCCATCAAACCCATATCTCTCCAATTTAGAGGTAAGAATGTTGTGGAGGATTGTATCAAAGGCCTTACAGAAGTCCAGGTAGATGACATCCACAGCTCTTCCCTTGTCCACTGATGCAGTTGCTCCATTGTAGAAGGCAACTAAATTAGTAGGGCATGATTTGCCCATGGTGAAGCCATATTGGCTGTCTCTAATCACCTCCTTGTCTTCCATATGCCTTGACATATCTTCGAGGAGGATCTGTTCCACGATCTTACCGGGCACGGAGGTGAGGCTGACTGGTCAGTAGCTCCCAGGGTCCTTCTTTTTATCTTTTTAAAAAATGGGCATAATTTTTTAAATTTTTTAAAAGTTTCTCTTTTCCCACTCTACAGGGACTTTGCCTGACTGCCATGACTTTTGAAATATGATGGAGAGTGGCTTGGCAACAACATCCACCAATTCGCTCGGGACCCTGGGGTGCACATCCCATGGACTTGTGTATGTTCAGGTTTCTCAGGTGGTCTCAAAACTAATCTTCTATAATGTGAAGGACTTTGTTCCCCCAGTCCTTGCCTTGAGTTTCAGGGGCTTGAGAAATGTGGGAAGAGAGATTACCATAGAAAACAGAGGCAAAAAAGTTGTTGAGTACCTCAGCCTTCTTCATGTTGGTTGTCTCCAGTTCTCCCATCTCATTTATCAGGAGGGAGTACATTTTCTTTAATCTTCCTTCTCTGTCCAACATACCTGTAGAAGTCATTATTATTATTATTATTATTATTATTATTATTATTATTATTCACATCCCTTGCCAAATTCAGCTCCAACTCTGCCTTAGCTTTCCTAATCCCATCCCTACACATCCAGGTAGCATCCCTATATTCTTCCCAGAATACCTGTCCCTGGTTCCACTGCCTGCGCATTTCTTTCTTACACTTTAGTTTGATGAGGAGGTCCTTACTGAGCCATGCTGATCTCCTGCCTTCCTTGCCTAATTTCTTATACATGGGAATCAAGAGCTGTTGCGCTCTAAGAAAAATGTCCTTAAAGAGTTACCAGCTCTGTTCAGCTCCTTTGTCCCAGGGGCTTCCATCCACTAATTCTTTAAACAACCAAAAGTTTACTCTTCTAAAATTCAGGGTCCTGCTCTACTCTTCACCTGTCCCATATCCCTCAAGATTGTGAATTTCACCAGGGCATGATCACTGCAGCCCAGGCTACCACCAATCTTGACAACTCTAATTAGTTCATCCATGTTGGTAAGCAATAGGTCTAGTAACATTTCTCCTTTGGTCAGGCTGCCTATCACCTGGATTAAGAAATTATCCTTGATGCACTCCAAGACTCACCTGGACTGCTTACGGCTTGCTGTGCTGGTTTGCCAGCAGATGTGAGGGTGATTGAAGTCCCCCAGCAAGATCAGAGGGATTCATGCCTGCAAGCATGATGTTTCCTATAGTTGAAGTAAGAATGCTTCGTCAACTGGATCACCTTGATCAGGTAGCCTGTAGTAAGCACCAACCACAAGGTTTCCTCTGCTGGCTTGGCACCTAATTTTTACCCATAACTCTTAATGTATTCATCACTGTTTTTCAAAGACAGTTCTGTGCAGTCAATTCATTTCTTTCACATAGACAGCAACCCGCCCCCCTTCTGCCCCGCCTTTCTTGCTTGTCCCTTCTGAACAGTTTATAGCCATCAATTGCAGCACTCTAGTCATGTGATTTGTCCCACCACATTTCAGTGATAGTGATTAGATCACAGATTTCTAGCTGCACAGTGCCTTCCAACTCCTCCTGTTTGTTCCCCATGCTGTGTGCATTGCTATAGAGGCACTTCAGCTGGGCAATCGACGGTGTCATCTTTTTAGAGGATCACACCCTAATTCCTTTGAGGCATTTCACAGGTATTTTCCCTGTTGGTTCCTAATACATCAGCAGCCCCTGGCTCTTCTCTGTTGCTCAAAACTCCATCCCCTTCCCCTGCTAAATCTAGTTTAAAGCTCTCCTTATAAGTCTGGCCAGCTTGTTGGCAAAGACTCTCTTGCCGCACTTCGTCAGGTGAATCCCATCAGCTCCCAACAGACCCAGCTTCTCAAAGGTAGATCCATGATCACAGAAGCCAAAACCTTGAGTATGGCACCAGCCATGCAACCAGGCATTCACCTGTTCAGTTCACCTCCTCCTTCCTGAACCCATTCCTCCAACTGGGAGGATAGAGGAGAACCACCTGTGCTCCAGATCCTTTTTACATTGCTCCGAGGGACATATAGTCTGTTTTGATGGTTCTAAGTTGCCTCATCGCAGTATCATTAGACCCTGTGTGGAATTGTAGGAGCAGATGATAATCTGTAGGGTTCATGAGGCTCGGCAGCATCTTGGTGACATTGTGAATGCAAGCTCCTAGTAGGCAGCAAACTTCTCTAGAGAAATTCTCTGGATGGCAAATGGGTGCTTCATTGCCACTCAGTAATGAATCTCCAATTGCTGATACTTTACGTCTTTTTCTGGTGGCACTGGTTCTAATGTGCGTGGGTAGTAGGATCAATTTTGCATGGTCACCTTCTCCTGGGTCTTGTCTGCTATTCACGTGCTCTTCATTCTTTAGCCCAGAGCATTGTACCAGTTACATAGGGGCACTTTAGGGGAAGGTTCTTCCTTCTGTCCCAAGCAGAGACAAAGGCCCAGTCTCCTTCATCTCGTGAGTTACTTGTGTCAGTCAGCTCGAGGTTGAATTCAAACTTACCTAATTCTTTAGATGTTCTTTAGTAGTATTTCCTCAGAATTTTTTGAAGTTAATTCTCTGAGAAAATGTTTAGGTTTTGTTGCATCAGCCCTTACAATGGAAAACTTTTGCACTAGAAAATTTCATCAGCACTACTCAATCTAGTTTAAATAATTGATATAGAAATGTTTTGTACAGCTGTGTTAGATTGAATTAGACCCTAACTTGCTACACATTTTTTATATTTTTGTTGGGTTTTTTTTAAGTCTTTAACCATAACTAGGGATATTTATAATGAAAATCAGCAGGTTTATTTTAAACTGCTTGATACATTCACTGGTTTTTAATTCATTGACATCCTCACTCTATATCTATACTTCTGAAATTCAGTTCTCAACCAAAAGCACCCAGGAAAAAATAGTGTACTTTTTAATAATTTCCTGAATTTCCTCAAAGAAAACATTATGTGCTTCTGAAAGTGTTTGGGTCAAAGGCTTTGGGGAGATTTCAGCTGGATTTGTTCACAGGGTGAAGAAAATCAAACTCCTTAAGCTTTCTACATAAATGAAACATTCATCTGAATACTCAAAATGGCAGCTAATATTAAAATTATCATTTCATTTAATGGAATGGTTAACAAAATCCAAAGCACTTGAGGTCCAAAATCATCAACCCTTGCTCCAGGCAACTCTAAATTATATGAATATGCAAATTGTACTGTAAGCTAAACTCTTCTTTTATGATTCAGGAAATGAATAGTATATAGAAAGCTATGTAACATGCAGGATACACTAGAGGAAGAGAAAGAGGTACACTTGCTTGCTCTTAATTCAAGGTAGCAATGCCTCGGCTCTAAATCCCTACCACATTTTGGAAGAAGCAGAAAAGTTGCATACAGCTACTTTTGCTTCCCCATTTGACTGATACCAAGCTGTCCTGGTTTCGGCTGGGATAGAGTTAATTCAATGGCCTCAAGTTGCGCCAGGGGAGGTTTAGATTGGACGTGAGGAAAAATTTCTTTACTGAAAGAGTGGTTAAATATTGGACCAGGCTGCCCAGGGAAGTGGTTGAGTCACCATCCCTGGAGGTATTTAAAAGACATGTAGATGAGGCGCTTAGGGACATGGTTTAGTAGGCATGGTGGTGTTGGGTTGACGGTTGGACTCGATGATCTTAGAGGTCTTTTCCAACCTTAATGATTCTATGATTCTATGAATTTTCCTCCTAGTAGCTGGTACAGTGCTGTGTTTTGGATTTAGCATGAGAATAATGTTGATAACTCACTGACGTTTTAGTTGTTGCTAAGTAGTGCTTACACTAGTCAAGGACTTTTCAGCTTCTCATGCCCTGCCAGTGAGATGCTGGGAGGGGGCACAGCCAGGACAGCTGACTCAAACTGGCCAAAGGGATATTCCATACCATATAACATCATGCTCAGTAAACAAGCTG
>NW_008824754.1:2593634-2600078 GCF_000699105.1 Pygoscelis adeliae | reverse complement strand
GTGTGTTATCAACATTATTCTCATGCTAAATCCAAAACACAGCATTATACCAGATACTAGAAAGAAAATTAACTCTATCTGAGCCGAAACCAGGACACAAGCTTAGGTAATTCCCAAAGGAGAAAGTATTTGTCCAGTTAATTGGGTCACCAACCCAATGCAGGAGAGAGCAGAACTTCATCTATCATCTTCTTGAAGGGTTCAGTGAGCTCATTGCTCACCTTCAGACACTAGCACCTAGAAACGTTTAAATCTCTTGATCTTCATTTCTTTAGAGCTCAATTACCATCCCTAAAGATGTGTTAAGTCTAATCTTAAATATACATTGGAATAAATGCATAATGATTGTGAGGTCTTCAGACACTATAATAATGAGATCCATAAAAATATGAAGTCTACAGAAGTGGCTCTTTGCTATTTTCTCTCCTTACATTCTCCAGAACTTCATTAATAAATATTAATGCTATTTTAATACTTAAATATGTTCCACCATGTATTCCTTATACTTTCTACCTTGGCACCTAAGGTTCCCTTGAGAAATTATAATGAGTTTCTAAAGACTTCCTCAGCACACAATATCAGACCAAGCAAACTATCATTATTTCCCATTTTACTGTTTCTTCCTCTGTTTTAGCAATATCCACAATATACCATCCAGAGTACCGGTAACTGATAGGTGGTTCATTCAATTAGAGCTGTGCAGTTTGCTGAATGGTGTCTTATAACTGTTATATAACTGAACAGGAAAAAGCAGCAAAATAGAAAAATCTTTTTTTTATGCATTCACAATAAAATACACAACACATTCCTTAGAGTTTATAAATAGTAATGATTTCTAGAACTGTTCTGCCACTAAGCAGCTCTTAGGACCTTCCACTCTATAGAATGACTTGAAAAACTATTTATTTTCTTATCAATTAGTTAGTTTCTAACAATTTTAAAAATGAATTTTCTCTGTTTCTTAGATGCCATTAAAAATGCAGGGCCCTGTTTCCAGCTTGATGTGAGGCTGTACATAAAAAACTTTTCAAACCGTGTGGCTCGGAAACACTTTACTTGTGTCCATATCATTACAAAGATTTGTAACAAATGTTTATTTCTTCAAATTAAGGAATTATGATAGCCCAGCTGTTCAAGAATTTAGCCAAGAGTTTAATGGAGTGTTAATTTTACAATACTTTCTTCTGAATGTAAGCTATGAAAAACCATACTGTAACTTCCATTTGTCACTAAACATTTCTGAATCTCTTTTCTCATTGTAATTCCTATTAACACAGCAAGTCTAGTATAAATCCAAAGAAGATAGTTAAATATTTTATGTATTAGAAATATTGTATAAATAGATATATATAATCGTACATTTATACTTCACAGACTATAATAGTCTGTGAACTGTGAACTGTGGAAGACTCCTGCATCATTTCCAGCCACCAGCTGGAAGTGGACAACTTCCCGCACATGTCCAGCTACATCTAATAGATAAATAACACAGGAACAACTTGGGCTGCATCCCTGTAGTTAAATGTTTTAACTTTTCAATTTCAAGCACCAGAACAGGATGCTTTGGAGACTGTCTTCTGGTTTCTAAACCTGTCTCCGTCACTGTCTCAGACAGAGATGTTTTGGTCCAGATTATGTTAAACTATGTGTTTACTATTAAAAAGTATTAGTAATTGTGCTTAAATTAATTTGACCCAGATTAGTTTATTAATGTAGACACACCGGAAGAATACTTTTAATGTCCTCATAGCCATGCAGTGAAACTGAAAAATTCAGGAAGCTGAAAAATAGTTGAAGTTATGAATCAGATTTCATAATTAACTCAGAACCAATCCACAAACAAATACACTTCATCTCTGAATTGTTTTAACTCCAGTTGGTTGGCTTAGAAAGTGCACAGAAACTTAATTCTAGAGGAGCAAGAACTAGCCAGGAAACATATCTATTGTGCAGCACAGGTACTAATGTTACCTGAAGTGCAGGTAGCAAAGGACAGATGCCTTCTTCCATAACTCACTGACAGATACTTCACAGAGCCACTTGCCTAACTGAAGTACTGAAGGACTGCAAGCCAGGAGTCTTCATGTAACATAAAGAAGTGAAAACTCACTGGGCTTGAGGAAGATATAGCCAAAGATCCTGGTAGTGCACAAAAGAAGGTAAAAAGCCTGGTATCAGATCCAAGATGAGGAGGCATGGTCATAGGAAATATGGCCAGAAATCGCTGAATTAATACAAAGTGCAAGAAGCACAATGACACAGAATCTCAGTCAATTAACAGCAATTAACAGACAATTCATCTGAACACAGAGGAAACCGTTCCCCTGCAAATGATAGTTGATCATTGCGTATTGGTTTTGAAGATCTCAGGAGCAAGCAGTGAATCACAACAAAATGATGCTGATCAGACACAGGTTCTGCAACGAATTCATTTCAGGGAGTGGACCACAAACAGATCAACGTGCTTTGCAAAGGATTGTTTTGTCCCCCACAGCTGGTTATCTGTATTATCTGGTAGCAGAGCAGCTGAACAAAATCTATTTAGCTGAATAGATGATAAGATTTGTTAACATAGCTTTTATTGGATTTACTAAACTACCTAAACATACTAATAGAATTAGGTATTTCAACAAAATATGCTGAAGCAAAAATATCTCTAATTAGAAATGTCTGCTTTTAAATTCCCAGATAAAATAAAAACATAGCAGTGTCTGTAAGATGAGGACTGAGATTTTCCTTCTTGTGGTAAAAACGTTGGAGCAGTAGGACTTTTTACAAAAAAATCCCAGTGCCATGATCAGTGGCACCTTGATGAAGTTACAGAACCAGACAAACATCCCGTACTACATGTGATACAGAGAAATATGTATGATACTACATGTGATACAGACACATAGGATACGTCATTCATGTCATCTAGAGATTTCTTCTGTTCTACTGGGGAGGAATGCATTATATGCATATATAGCTAAACAATGCACTGTCTTAAGAGTGTCATAAGGTTTGTCATAGTCACTCCAGTCTGGTTGGCTTGTCCTATATTACATGGTTCACCTTTGCTGCAAATGATTTGAAGGAAACCAATACGAGCAGGAAGAACAACACTGAGCTGAGGCAGAACAAGTCATTCTCAATACGTTTCAAGTGCAGCTGAAAGCAGAGGTTATTGGATATCTCATGTGAAAACACAGTTCACAGGAGATTTCCAAATGAAAGCAGTCTGGCTGCACTTCTAAAGAATCTCCAGGATTGAGGATACTTTTTCTTTTATTGTTACTTACACAATTGTCATTTAAAGGAGGCCCAAACAGAGAAATCAATAGTGATAAAGAATATACAAGTGAGTAAGAGCTTGAATGAAATACACATAACCCTAGAGTGGAACTGGATGCATCCAGGGAATTCTGTGACTAACTGAGCCTGCTCAAAGACAGCATTATACATATCTGTTTGCCTAGATAGACCAGTGCTAAATACTTGAATAAACAGAGAAAAACAGAGGCTGGGATTCTAGTAGTAGCTTATTTGCAGTCTAGAACTAAAGCAGCCTGGTCTGTTACAATGGTGCACATCAGAAAATGAGAAAAATAACAATTTCCTACCTTGCAGAAGGGCTGGGAGAAAAAATTGGGAAGCATATGGACCAAAAACATAATATCACCTGAAGTTTGTGACTCTCCTCAGCACTGGTAGCAAAGTACTAGGATTTAACTTCCAGGGCAGATTTACCATGAGGAAAGGTAACTAATGGTCTGTAGCACCTCTGACATTATAAATTCACATGTAGGATAGTGCGCAACTTCTAGCAGGGTAGTCACCATACAACTTTCCTGTCCTCATTACAGAGGCATCCTTCCCATGCATCCCAGAATGGTGAAGTGACTGACAGCCATTCTTAGGTGTCACTCTGAGAACTGTAATTAGTTCCTTTTCCAAGACACCAACAGGGTATAAGGAAACAACATTTTCTTTAGGTCTGAATATAGCCAGATAGAACTGCTTTCTGTATGCAGATTTCATTTTGTTTATGTGATTGTTGTGGGCAAAACCATTTCAACTCAGGGAGCTTTCACTTAATTGAATTATTTTTAGCAAAAATATCTAATCACTGATTTGGGTACTGAGAAAAAAAAAACAGAAATAATTAAAAAAATACTTAAGTAAACAACTTTTTTTCCTCTTTCTCCAAGCTCAACTTAAGCCAAACTCTTATCCTCTCTCTTCGAAGTCTCAGTTTCCTTCATTTTTGCTGTGGATTACACTCAGCCCATCTCAATCCCTTTGGTGAGGCAATAAGATGTGCGGGAGGTCAGGGTCATACGTGTAATGGTTTCCTTCTGCCGATCCCTGGCTTTCCTCCACTTCTTGTGCCTTCATGGTTTCCCTCTGCCACTTCTGCTTCTCAGTGTCCCCGCCCCACCATGGGTCACCCATGGCCACAGCCCCCCAGGGGTGTCCCTGCTGCAGGGTAGGTTGACCATGGCCACAGTCCCTCAGGGATTTCCCTGCCCTGACGTGGGTCACCCATGGCCACAGTCCCACAAGAGTGTACCTGCCCCAGCGTGGGTCACCCACGGCTGCAGTCCTTCTGGGATATCCCTGCCCAAGGGTGGGTTGCCCACAGCCACAGTCCCTCAGGGGTGTCCCTGCGCCAGCGTGGCTCCCTCATGGCTGCAGTCCCATGGGATGTCTCTGCCCGAGTGTGGAGCCACTCACAGTCCCCTCAGAGGCGAACCCCCTTTGGTGTGGAACCCCAGCTTCACAGACTGTCTCCTGCCTGCCCTCAGCAGTATCCTCCTCTGACTGCCACCAGCGGCTCCTGCCTGCGTCAGGGAGCTGCAGACCTCTCTGACTGGCTGACATTTTGTCTCCCCATGGGCTGGAGCCTGTTTTGACCAGCATCAGGCATGGATTCTTCCATGACAAGAGCATTTAAACATAGTCAGTTGGATGTTAATTATACTGTAATCTGCAATCTAACCCCTGCTCCCCACACCCACCCACCCCAAAAAAAGAGAGGCTGAGTGCAAACAGGGTGGGAACTGAAGACTGAAGAACAACCTTGCAAGTTAAAGGAAACCTTTTGTCTCCCAACTAACATCTGGGCCAGCAAGACCATAAACAAGAAGCTAGTCATCTCATACATAACATACAGTGTCTGGTTACTCTGTTGTTTCATATAATCTGACAATAAATCAACATATCCTGCATGACATGCCTACTCAAAAGGAACAACAAGAGGTCACCGGTCCTTCCAGTCTCAATATGGCTTTATTAAGACCTCGACTATGGTGCAGACACATTGCATGCTCTGAGGATGTTTTATTATTTGTATTCATGCACAGCAGTGCTATCACTATACATTGGGCCCCTCAGTTGTCATTTGGGTACTTTGATGCTGGTGCAATTCACTGGGCCCAATTTATTTTCACTCAGTTTTTATTAATGCTGGAGAACTGCACTGACTTCAAAGGCAAGGTTGTTGACTCACGTGGAAAGAGATGAGATTCCTGCCTATGGCCTCCTGCACCAGCTGATTTGCAGAAACAGAACAGTAGACAGAAAGCTTCACTAGGAAAACTCCTAGGAAGCATCACGTAAGAGTGTTTGATCTGTACTGTGTGGTCCCACCTATAAACCCAGAGCAGATTGGGGTTGGAAATAGGTAAGAAGCAGCAGTGATTTGACAGTTAACTTCATCTAACTGGAGGCTGGCTGAGCAGAACTGTGCATTGCATCCATCGTCCATAGGTTTTGAAATATGGTGAAATTTCAAAGTACAACTATAGTCTAAAAATTCTTTAAAGAGGAGGTGGATTTTGAGCATTCTCAAGTTCTTCTGGGAATTGAACTGAGTCAATAAGATGCATTTATAATTCAGGTACCTTAAGCACTAGTAATATTCACTCCTGCTCTACCAATTTTTGCTTAATTTTTAATAACTCATTGGACTTTGATCAATTTCAAGGTCATTTCCCTTGAATAATCTGGAGACTTTGCCACCAGCTTTCCGGATGTCATTATACTTAGCCTCAGAAAAATAATTTCTTAGTTAGCATGTAAAATGCTAAGTATCTTTCAAATATTCAGCACCTTGTACATTCAGAATGATTTGTGTCAGCCCAAACTATTCTCCCAGAGAGAGAGCCATTAGAAAAGGTCATGCTGCAGTTGCAACAATCCAGGTAAGGAATGCGACTTTGCTAACTCCTGATGCTTCTGAGCTACTTTCACCTGCAGTTTTGGTGACACTGAGTACCAGTCACAAAGGAAGAATCTGCAGGTTAACTTAGTGCAATACTACAAGGCATCAAATATCACATTTCAACTGGCACCCAGAAGTGGGCAGTTTGAACTGAGTAGCAGATGACATTCAGCGAGGAACAGATATGACCAGGGAAGGCCAGAGAAGTATTTTTTCAGATCCTTATTCCTCCTCCTGCT
>NW_008824754.1:2590354-2593622 GCF_000699105.1 Pygoscelis adeliae | reverse complement strand
CCTGCTGAAAACATTTTAAAGTGTTAAAAGTAACTTCAAGCACAGTTGTAAGAGGTGCTTTCACACAGGGGTGAATCCCTTGCAAAAGTCAGTGTTAGAAGAAATAATAGGAACCCACAGCAGTGAGTGAATCCAGTCTTTTGAATTGCTTGCAAGCACCACAAAGTCTGTCAGAGAAGCCTAGCACTATGGTTATGTCAACAGTAGGGTGGGAAATCTTTTTGTGTGTATGAGTCCAGTGAAAACCCCTCATGGTCCCAATCCCATGTCAGGACTAGATAAGCTGCCTCCTCCCTCTCAGACAGTCCTGCACAGAAAGCAAGCCAGGAATGCAGGTCAGAAGGGGATTGTGGCACAGGTCAGCCACGTCTCAGACCCAGTTGTCAGAAGATCAGGACCTGTAGGTGCTCTCCATCATGTACCTTTACCTCAGTCAGGATGTGTCCCCTCCCTCAAACTACAGACACTGTATATTTATTGACCCAGTAGTACAGGTGACTGTAAGGACCAGGTAGCGTGTGAAGGAAGGACAGATCACCAGTGAACTTGTATTCCATTTTTCTTGCTGTTAATGTAGGCATTACATAAGTAGCAAGAAAGAACTTACATGAACATCACACTCAGTTCAAGCAAGGAGTTGTTCACACTTCAGCAGGTTGGACTGACCTGACTTCAAACTGTTAATGTAGTTCTGTAAACCAGAATGGAAGAAAACTTGTTGGATAGATGTTGAAAGTGTTATACCACAGAAAAGAAAAAAAGTACGCAGTATAATATCTATCTGAAACAGTTTGACCAATAATTCTACTGAATCACTTTTAAAAGCTTAAACATGAACTCCTTTGCAACATACAATGAATATACTAATAGAGTATAGGGGAACACAACTGGTAGAGTTAGCTTTCTTCAGGATGAATTATCTGGAGCAAAATATTTAATACCCGTGTTCACCAGTTAATCTATCCAAGGTGCTATTGAGTGGACGTGTCAGAGAACAAAGAGTGAATAAACACTCTATCACTAAAAACAGACATAAAAGGACAAAAATATAAATGGGCAAAACTCAATAAATATATTGACATTGTTTTTTCTAAAACACCTTCTACTCCACCAGTGCCATTATAAAGGCACTTCTGTTCTCCATATATGTACAGTAATAGATCCACAAATGATGTTTAAAGATAACTAGTTGGAGTCTCCATATACTCTATAAGTCCATTTTATACATTTGAACTTTAAAAGATTAACTGTATTTTCTACGCTCCTAGTGAAGAAACATTCTTTCTTAAAGTTTGTTTTAACTCTACCTAAAAACAATAAGCAAGAGAGAAAAACAATTCTAGGAATGACAGTAAGATCATGTACAAAGTGAAAAACAGGTTAATGGCCACAAACAATTTTTCTGTAGATAATATAACCAGGAGCAGAGCAGAAACAGAAAAGAGACAGAAACTTGCAACACCAAATGGAATCTTTTGAGGGCTGATATAAATAGGTGACATATTTCACAGGACTGCCACCAAATGAAATTTGATTTTCTGATTGTCCTTAGAGGATAAATATAAATTTTTCATTTTTAGTCTTCTGCACAGCCTGAGTCCATTCAGGACTAGAAATGGATTTAATGTTATATCCACCTTCTTCCCTCTATAAAAACACATCCAGAATTATGTAGCAAGCTTTCCATGTTTTTCAGATGACAGAGATACAACTGACTAAGAATCCATTCTTTTTTGGGTGCTTATCCAACACACACCCCATATCCATGGCTACATTCTCATCAATCTTTCTTTAATGGGGACACCAAACTTACTAGCTATGCATTGTTCATGTCTACTTTGACTTATTCAGAGCTGTGCTTACTACAAGAACCAAGGAGACTTGATGCATTTCCTTGAGCTTAAAAGCTCAGTGCTCTAGTATTTCGAAATGCAATGCCTCAGTGAATTGTGCCTACTTTTGTCTCAAAGATATGCATTATACATCAAAGATATAGATGTGCTAAATTAATGCGCTACCATGATTTCCAGCATCTGCTTTGTCCATTAATTAGGTTTACTGACAAATTAAATACCTTGGCTAAGAAACATAGTACAAAGCCCTTTTTAAAATAAGTCTTGTTTGTCACTTGGCAATGCATTGCTTTATTGACTAAAATGTGCTACACTCCAAAGGCTAAATGTTTTCTGCAGGACACAAAGTTCTGGCAAACAGAAAAAGCAAATTAATTCCATGTTCTGAATTTTTCTCACACTTAGTGATTCATTTGCTCTTCAGAATGTCCTTCTTATTAAATGTTGTGCTTTCCTTTCCCTGCAGTTAACCCCAGAAAAGTGAAATTAAGTTCAATGAACTAATGAATTGAACTTCACACAATTCCATATAATTTTTAGGGTTTCCCTTTTGACAGTATCAGGTTTTATTCCTTATCTATAAATAGATATCACTATCCTCAGTGGTGCAATGACTTCATAGTTTCATTTTCTGACCATAATAAAAAATAGAAAGATCCAGAAAAGATTTTGGTTGCTTAGCACGGAACATAAACATCTGAATTCAGAATAAGGTCAAAATTCGAAGGCTGAAAATCCTTTCTGAAGCACTGTGTAAGCATAGATGCATCCAAACTCAGAAGGAATCTTCTTGTTTGTCTTCACATTTCTCTAAGTATTTAAAATTTTATTCAGTCACTTACTGAGAAGTCCTTCAGTCCTGCTCATGTTGGCTGCACTGCTTGTCTCTTCATACTTAATATAAGGATTAGAAACCAAAAATTGTTGTACTCAAGCTTCTTGAAAGGATCCATCTAAAAGATATGATCTATGAATCACATACTCCTAGGAACAGGCTCTTCATAAAATCCAGCAGTTGGTCTGTTTTCTTTAAAAAAAAAATAATGTGGCATGCTATCTTTCTCATAAAACAACATCTTATTTTTGCAAGCAGCCATGGAGGAAGTGAAAAATATGTTTTTAAATTTATATGCTCTATTTATAGGAATACTTTGCAAATATTTTTACAGATGGAAAAGGGAAAGACAGTTGTCCTATTCTTAGTTGCTGTCCTGGTTTCAGCAGGGATAGAGTTAATTTCCTTCCTAGTAGCTGGTACAGTGCTGTGTTTTGGATTTAGGGTGAGAATAATTTTGATAACACATTGATGTTTTAGTTGTTGCTAGGTAGTGTTTACACTAGTCAAGGCCTTTTCAGTTTCTCCTGCTCTACCAACTGAGAAGGCTGGAGGTGCACAAGAAGCTGGGAGGGGGCAC
>NW_008824754.1:2572813-2590186 GCF_000699105.1 Pygoscelis adeliae | reverse complement strand
TATTTTATTTTATTTCAATTATTAAACTGTTCTTATCTCAACCCACAAGTTTTCTCACTTTCGCTCTTCCGATTCTCTCCCCCATCCCACCGGGGGTGGAGTGAGCGAGCAGCTGCGTGGTGCTCAGTTGCCGACTGAGGTTAAACCACAACAGTTGCATTTATGTATTTTGTACTAAGCATGAATGCCTCAAAGATCCTTAGGAGATAAGAACCCAACACAACCATTTCAAAGCAAGCGCCTTACCTGCACAGCTAATGAATCAGACTTCTAATGATGAAATGTTTTTGGATGATGTTCCCTCCTTCCATCCTTAGCTGCTAGTATCTGCCTCCTGTTTAACAATGTAATGTCCCCTTCTCTTAATTTTATCACAATATCCTTTAGAAGTATACTTTTTGTTTATTTTAAAATAAAGAGGTGGTTCCATTGG
The DNA here is from genome assembly GCF_000699105.1 of Pygoscelis adeliae. Taxonomy (NCBI): domain Eukaryota; kingdom Metazoa; phylum Chordata; class Aves; order Sphenisciformes; family Spheniscidae; genus Pygoscelis; species Pygoscelis adeliae. The sequence continues at coordinate 2,589,753 of NW_008824754.1, read as the reverse complement.
GAGGTTGGTGTATTGATGGGAGAAAACCACCACAGGTTACTTAAAGTACCTTAGGAAGTCTTAACAAGGACAAATATCTCAAAGAGGAAACTGGTTAAATGCAAAGATGTGTGTTTTATTTCTAATTTAACAGTAAGAGTAATCTCATTAGAATAAACTGCCAGGAGCTATGGTGTCATCTCCATCACCCCATGTTTCCAGATCAAGACTATGGATGGTTGTATAAACTTAATCAGATAAAAATATTTGGTCCCCATAGAGGATTAAACAAAATTGAATGCTACAACTGGAGATATAGAGGAGGGCAGATCAGGTGCTCTATTTCTGTCCCCATAGTCCACAGAACTGTACATATAGTGTTGTCCTGTGCTGACACTGAATTGAAGATTTGCTGTGATTTTTAATGTCAATATAGTTGAATTCAATGTTTTAAGTTGAGTTAGAATGAATGATAGTCCTCAGCCAAATTCATTTTTTAATTTCATTAAAGCTGCAAATAATTGTACAGCTCTACCTGCTGTAGTCTAGTTTCCTTATGCTTCAAACATATCCAAAATATTTTTTAAAATAATTTTTAAATTAAAAAAAAAAATAATAACTCATAAATGACCAATATGTACAGTATCTTCTCTTGGGTTTACACTGTTGATAAAGATAATAAAAATCTGGGGGGATTTTAAACCAAAACTCCATTTTACACATATCAAAGTCAAGGTAAGGTCTCTACAATAGTGACTCTGATAATTTTTTTCACAGAAATTGAAAATGTCTCAGGGAGGAGAAAGAGAGAATCAGAACAGCATAATACCAATGTTCTGAAAACTGAGGTGTTTAAACATCTTTTGATAAAGACAGGATTGAAACTGAGTTCCTTGAACCCTGAGCAAGAACCTAAATCAGATCTTATCATACAAAATGTTTCATAACTGATTTTTTGAAAGTTATGGTCCTAGAAACAGGCCTAGCAACTACAGGTAAAAATATTCAGTGACCTCTTTACTCTAGTTTTAAGCTGCCTGAAATGATAGCTTTGATAAATGCACTACCTAGTTATTTAAAAATCAGTCATTTAAGTTATTATGCTCACCATAATAGTATCTAAGTAATTAATTCTAAAATAGAATATCACTGGCATCCATAATACATTGCTATATTATACTGTAAAAGTAGTAGGCAATAAATAAAATACTTAAATGGATATATTAATTTTTAGAATCAAAAGAATAACTGTCTGAAATTTTATTTATGTTATAAACTCAAGTTTTATTAGTAATAAATTTTCATAGTCTATGGCTTATCTATGGGACAATAAAATGATGCAGGGAAACTATCTTTCTGAAAGTTACTATCGGTGATAAATATAATTTGTCTGAGAAAATTTGAGTGTAGCTAGCTAAGAGGAAAGACAATACTGCTAAAGGAACTTTTAGAGAAAAGCAAGACTGAAAGAACAGGTGATTTTCAATTAAAACAGAGGATTAAAATCCTAACTGGACTTGGTATTGCTAATTGGAAAGACTCTGGAAAAGAGAGGATGGAAAGTTTTGTGGCCTAGAAGTCATGATCCTTAGTGAAAGATAAAAGCTTTTGTACATAAGAAGTGTAAGAGATGGCCCGTTTAAGGTCTGTACCTGTCCCACAGGAAAGTTCTCTCTGATTGCAAATAGCTCTTTAATCTAGAAGATAAAAAGGTCCAAATGAACCCAGAGACTGAAAGGCAGAAAAATTCAGACTACAAAGAAGATGCAGTTTTTAAACAACCAGTACAATTAACTATTAAAAAAACCCTTGTCATGGGCCATAAAGGATTCTATACAATTTGAAAGCTTTTGAAAAATAGGTTCTAACTCAAAACTTTCATGCAAGAATTGTATGAGATTCTTCCTTTTGCTTCTAATCGCTATAGACATGAATCCATCTTAATTTTTTTTTCACTTTTATTTATGAGTAATAGAAAATTTTCCTGTAAAAATCCTCTTTTAAAAAGACCTACCTGATCGGCTTAATCTTTTAGGAATGCCCTTTAAATCTTCATTATTCCAACCATTTACAAATACAAAATGAAAATATTTTTGAAGATCATTCACAAAGGGAGATTTAAGACAAAAAGGCTTTGTATTAATACAAATTTAAATGTTAACCGTGATGGTGAAAGGTGAATGGACAAACTTGTATATCAGTCAGGACAACTCTTATATTCAAAACTATGTTTAGATGCTAAAATGAGTGTTAAGGCCTCATTTGTTTTTTACAAATATCCAGACCTTTGTGGCACAACTGAAACACAAAAGATCTAATTTGGAATAGTTTTGGAAAGTCATCACCCCAAAATGTGGTCTATGGATGTGGGTCTTTGGAAAACTGACCCGAAGGATCAGCAGGGGAAAACTGAGAAATCCAGTTTTAATGTACACTTTCTGCTCTAGTCCCTGGGAAGCTGGAGTACTTCGTGGAAAAAATAGAGCCAAGACTCTGAAAGCAAAGCTCCTTTCCTTTGTACATATAAATATGGACTGAAGTGTCAAAATATATATGCCTTTAAAAAGAATAAATATATTTTCTTCTTTGTGTCTCACTTGTAAAACAGGTGAGTCCATACTTACTTACAGAAAGGCATTCACTTGTGTTTTTGAAATATTTAGGAATCTTCAGAATATTCTACACACGGATGAATGAGTTAATTCCCTTTTAAAATTACCACTTCAGAGACAATATCTCATTTTAAAAAAAAGTCACTGTACTGTCACCATAATGTCTTTAAGGGATATTTCTTAATCTTGCCCTAATCTTGCAAAATCAGCCATACACAAAAGTGAACAGGCACACACGTAATACGGCCAATTAACAGAGAACATCTTTTCCAAAAGGGGAATGTTACCAGCTCATCATTCTTATGCTAATACAGACTTCATTTGAATTGTTCTAGGCATGTATTACAATGTCTAAATTACAGGCCAGAATGTACTTTGATATGGTATTTCTCTGAAAGGTGGTGACTGTAACAAACAATAATCTCTAATATGTTACTCATGCTGAGTACAATTTGATTACATCCTTAAACTGTACAATGCTATATGTTGGTGGTGTTTGCCATTACAGAACTGACCCAACTTAATTTTAAATAGCATAGAACAGAGAATTTGTCATGATATAAAACTGCAGGCACCAGTAATCCACTTGGTGGTTGGTTGTTTTTTTTTTTTAAGGACTACATTTGTAGGGAGATTGCCTTGATGGTAACAATAATCAAGCAGAACCCGGGTTCCATACCTTAAAGAAACATTTAATTTAAACTCGTATTAGTTCACTGATCTTTAAAATAAATTCTCCTCTGTGAGCAGAGGAGAACCTGGGAAAGTGCAGAAGAGAACTTGAAAAACTTAGGAGGTCTCTGTACACATGCAAGGTTTCCTGCACCAGACTATATTTTTTAATGTCTTCAGTAATACACTAGTTCAGATGAGAACAGTTCTCACAGACATCAGCGAGCAGCTTTGCCTTGACTTTGTTAAGGTCTAGACAAAGTTCCCGGGTCAATATCCATCAAAGAGCTATAGGCATTAAGATGCTCAGTACTGCAGTGCCTGAGATGTTAGGAAGTCAGCTCTGGCAGTAAAAATCGCAAGGTTGAGGGCTACATTTAATGTATCTTGTTAGGCTCCCTACCACATTTTGCAAGAACCAGTGTTCAGATGGTTCGCGGGGAACCTTAGACTTACCAAGAATGAAAGCCAAAAGGAGGGACTTCACTGTCAGAAACATGGACTTAAGGACTTGAAAGCGGCTGTTAAACACCCCTGTGAAACTGGAACTTGGAGCCTGCAGCCATATCTTGTCTTGGGATCTCTTTTTACTGGTGGTGTCCTTTCTTTCATCCTGAAGGACTGCCCAGCACAGGGGGCCACTGGTAAGGGGAAATTCCTACTCAGAAAAAGTATCCATTTAGAAACTTTTCTATTTAATGTTACTGCGTTTAATTTCTTATATCAATAAACACGCCTCCACATTTTTCAGTCTTGTCATCTTAGTAGCAGTCAGTTCCAAACAGAATACCCTAATGTACACAAAAATATGCTGCGTTACGCTAAGTCATGACATCAGTCAGTAGGTAGTAGTATGCTAATACAATATCACCATTGATTTTCTAAGCTATTCCAGTACAATACATTTAGTACACACACAACTATTGTCAATATATGCCAAATCAGCAACATTGCACCGATTTGATCAAGAAAAATGAACAAAATTATTAAATAAATAGAATATGCAATAGCAATATGCTTAGTCTTTTTATAACCCAATTAAACGATTTCACAGCATTTTTCTATAACCATGCCACAGATCTCAGTCACCTACTTCTTAATAGCTTTTCTCTTCTTCCAAGAATTGATTAGCTTCTACATGTACTCACATATCACTGCAACTATAAGACAAAGAACATTCACATTCTGGAATTAGTTTGTTCAGCAAAATTGGTTTGGACTTACCACTGGCAGAGACCTTTGGTGGCAATCACCTAGGATTTCCTTGAAATATTCTCCTTTACTACTGTGGTGGGCTGACCTTGGCTGGCTGCCAGCTGCCCACCAAGCCGCTTTATCACTCCCCCTCTTCAACAGAACAAGGGGACAAAATGCAACTAAAAGCTTGTGGGTTGAGATAAGGACAGGGAAATCACTTACCAGTTACCGTCATGGGCAAAACAGGCTCAACTTGGGGAAATTAATTTAATTTATTACCAATTAATAAGAGGTAATATGCTCCAGCATGGGTCCTTTCCATGGAATGCAGTTCTTCAGGAAAGGACTGCTTCAGTGTGGATCCCCTATGGGACACAGTTCCTGCCAGGAGCCTGCTCCGGGGCAGGCTGTCCATGGACTGTAGCTTCCTTCAGGGCACATCCACCTGCTCTGGCGCGGGGTCATCCATGGGCTGCAGTGTGGATAGCTGCTCCATGTCATGGTCTTCTCCACCGGCTGCAGGGGTATCTCTGCTCCAGTGCCTGGGGCACCTCCTCCCCCTCCTTCTTTATTGACCTTGGTGTCTACAGAGTTGCCGCTCTCACATATTCTCACTCGTCTCTCTCAGCTGCTGTTGCACAGTGGTTTTTATCCTTTCTTGAATATGTTATCACAGAGGTGCTACCACTGTCACTGATTGGCTCCAGCCTTGGCCAGCAGCTTTGTACAACATGGGGGCAGCTTCTGGTGTCTTCTCTCAGAAGCCACTCCTGCAGCTCCCCCTGCTACCAAAACCTTGCCTCGTAAACCCAGTACAACTGCTTGTGGAATCTAACACCCTAAAGTCTCTCTAACACACTCAGAGGACTGATTTCAACACAAAACTACATACATCAACATACAAGTGATGCCACCCACTCAGATAAAACACCTTAGTTATTGAAGTCCTCAGCCTGGGGTAAAAAGGCTTTGATGTTCTTCTCAGCCTGAGGAGACCCAGACATAACTGGTTCTCTCACCCCTTACAACTTAATGGTACTGTAAAACACTTCATCAAGGTGTTGCCTGAACAAAGCCGTGCCCATGTCTGCTGTTGAAGTGTAACTCCAGGAAACAAACAGTACAAGACTTGTGGGCAGAAGAAAGAACATGAAGTACAGAAGGGAACAGAAGAACCGTTATATTGAATCAAACCAAAGGACAAGCTAGCCCTGTGGCCTGTGGTATACACTTAGAGAAAGAATATTAGAAATCAATCATGTACAAGGTAATTCTAGATGCTGTCTTCATGATTACTCACCACCAGTAGTGTCTGTTATCCCTTCTCCAAGATTTTGTCCAGCTTTGGGGACGTTCAGAATTTCTTCAGATGATCAGTAGCACAATTCAGTTATTTTTCATCTCTATGAAAAATAAATTAAAAAAAAAACCCAACACAAAAAAACCCTCTTCCTGATATTTTAGTTGCATGGTTTCTAGTATTGTGTACTGTGAAACACACCTCCTCCACATTATTCCTAATTTCGTAAATCTCAAGACTGAAGATTTCTAGTTTACTTTTCTTTTTCAGCAGAAGTTGTTCCTTACCTCTTCCCAGATACTTCTTAATAATTCTATACTTAGATATAATTAGATACTTCCCAGAGCAGAGGAAGGATCCTATGGTTTGATCCCTGTTTCTAAGATCATCTTTTTGCCCAGTGATGTGTTTTGTTCAGTATAAAACACATTAAAATAAGAATGCAGAGATCTGCCTTTCATTTAAAGAAGGGAGGCTTCAGGATAGATCTCCTTTTAAACTGCTAGGTTCGGGTGTCTGAACAATATGCTGGCTATTGTGAATACCTCCTTGAAGTAATTAATCCTCTCCACACATTGTGTATACAAGTCAGGCATCTCAGAGGACACAATTCCAATTTTTTTGAGGTAAGGATAATAAGAATTATCACACCTACATCTAACTGTTTTTTTCCCCAAAGTCACACAAGAAGTAGCAGAACAACAACTCAAATGCAGAATATCTGGGAGAACTAAACATGAGATTATATGGGAATGTGTAAAAAGCAGTGCAAAATGCATCTGCAGTCAGGTAGCACAGAATTGAACTGCCTGGCACTTTTGGCCATTTGCTGATTTAGCAATTTATGAAGTTAAACCTTATAGTAGAATTCATTAATTTCTATAATGTAAATTATTTCCTCAGAAGTGTATTTCCCATAAGTGAGATGGTTTTGCTGTGGCCATGAATAAATCAACAATGAAATAATTTTTATAGGCAGTGCTAAAAAAAACCTGACTCAAGGGGGAAAACTGAATGTAAATAACAGAGAAAATTTTACAGAAAAAAGACCACACAAACTCATTAAAAATACATTTATATTATGGAAAAAAAGACTATGTGGAAAAGCAATCTGCCTAAGTCTAGCATTGCAGATCTGACATTCATTGTATTGATCAATATCCTGTTTTGTCAGGGAAATGTTTGATAATATTATTTTGACATAAATTCAGCAACCAACAGGACACACAGAAATCTTTAAGTTCTAACATGCAGTTTTGAGGCTTTAATCAAGAAAAGAATGATGACCAACATTTTCTTGAGTGACTAATGATTTGAGCTATATTATTCCCTGTGTGCTTATCTAGAGATGCCTTGAAGAGAACCACTAGAGGAAAAGAAACAGTCAGCAGTTCCTGAAAATTTTCTTTTCAGGGAGCTCCAAAAGTGACACCACAAACCAAGACACCTCAGCTCACTTTTCAAAATCTGTCTGTGCATTCTGTATTTATACACTTATTTTTATGTGTATATTTGTATACAAGAAGGAAAATAGATTGTGTTCCTGTTTCTTTGCCTTAAGTGAGCTTTCAAGGATGTGAGCATGTTTCTGTGAAAAGAAAAAAAGAAAACCCAAACCAAATAAAAAGCAGACAAACAGCGTTTTTCTTCATCAGAGATACCCAACTATGCAGTTCCTGTTAGTTATATGCCAAGAAGCTCTGGATCTCTGATGGCTCTCAAAAACACAGACCTGCTGCTTCAGGCTCCTGTGGTCGCTCCACACATGCTGCTGTTCAAAGATTTTAGGTATTCCATTTGTGCTCAGGAAAGCTGTTTGGACAAAGAGCAGTAGATCTGATGTGCTGTTTGCCTTAGACAGCACTTCATTATTTACAGCTCTCTCTTCCACAAATTGGTCTTATTTCTTCTTTCAGTCAAAAAAGACAACAACTAACATTACGTGCAAGCATTTTGGAGCAGAGTTCACCCGATGGTGACTGTCAGCACCTTCCTTCATCAACTAGAGTCATACTATATATATTTTTCTTTATGTGTACCCAGACTTAAGTTTTTTCAGGGTAAGTAATGTATTCTTACAGTACCTACAATGGTGGAACCTTAGTATCCGATCCTATAGCTTTTATCTACATCTGTAGAAATAAAATATAAATAAATATAAAGGTATGTGGGACAGGACTGACAGTACTCTCTTATTAAGACAGCCCAGCACTTCTTTTTATAAGAACCTGGTTTTAATAGGTTATAACTATGTTACATTTTAAGTGTTTGGCAAAGTCAAATGTGTTGGATTTATTTTGGCTTGCTTTCTTCTGCATGCAGGGGTATTTCATGAAGGATTTTTTTTTCTTTGTTTTGAAGAAGCCAGAATGGTTGAGAAAATGTTTCAGAGAAAAATATTATTGGCAAATACTGCTTTGTCCACTCTAACAAGCCTCTAGAGACATTTCCTCTGAAATGTCCTTGCACAGTTTCATCCTTTGAAAAAGGAACTTGAAATTTGCCAGGGGTCATTTGATATCAAGAATGTGCCATTTTCTGGCCTCAGGAAAATACAGCCATATCAGAATCTTTTGGGACTTGCTTAAGCATCTGACACTACCTACCAGTGACTGAACTATACATCGCTAGTGTCCCCACAGCATGGCTGAACCCAGAAACACTTCCCTTATAATGGCTTCCCATTAGTCCTCTCCCTTGCCATTGCACAGTCTAGCTACATGATGCTCTCTCAATGAACTGCAATATTTTCAGTGAGCATTGTGCATTTGAATAAGGGAGGAATCCTTAGGAGAAAAATACCGTTGTTGTACAAGTATGAATAGAGAAAAGAAGGCAGAATTAATTGGCCAGGCAACCTTATTCCTGGAATGTCGTAACTTCTGAGAGCTTGACTGGTCAATCTTCTTAGCACTATTTTCACAGACCTTGTGTGCAACCTATTTTATGTATATCCAATTCTGATTCAATAGTACCTCAAGCTACAAACTAAAGTGAGGTGGAGGTTATATTCCTGCTTATATTTCACCTAAATTAAACTACACTATTTTCCAATAATAGAGGCTGAATACAAGATGTGATTATGTTTTCACATCATGTATATGTGTACTGAGCATATCTGTCTTTTTAACACCTAAAGCAAAATAATATGAGTTGAGAAAGATTTTTACATTACGTGTGGCTGTGAAGAAGTTCAGTTTATGTTTGGTGTTAATTAAGAAATGGTACATAGTCACATTACCTTTAATTAGCAGTATTCCTGCAGTCATCAAGCTTTTCAGTCATTACTTCATTTCGCAGTAAAAATGCCTGTTAAATGTGGTTTCTGATAGGCATACATAAAGAAACTATAAAAGGCGTGGGAGACAAATCAATGAAATAAATATTTACAGAGGATTAAGGTCTGTAAATTATGTATCTTCCAAAGAACATAGTTTTCCTGTCAAACATCCTATTGATCTTCTTAAGCTCTTTAACTCTTCTTCCTCTCTGGTGAATATATTCTAATGAGAAATAGAATATTGCTAAGTTTCAAAGGTAACTGACCCCTCAGACTACAGCCTTCATTGGTTCTGTATGGATATCAGGGAGAACTTGGAAACATGCAAAAAAGGTAGAACTGACAATACATCTCCTACTATTCTGAATACTTCAAGAGTAGCCAGTCTTACTGATCCTCCAATCCAAGTACCAAACTCATTGTATAACCAAGAGCCATAAGACACATACTGCATGCTTTGGAGAAGGTGAGAAAGAAAGTTCTGGACAACATATACAAATACAGAAACCTTCCCAAGGGTCTCACCATTACATTGCAGAATAAGTTTCAAATGGGTATATTTCTGGGGTACAGAGAGCTCCAATAATGTCAACTTTCCTTATTGGCCCATTAATAAGAATATAATATAGGAACAGCTTCAATGGGTCATGTCCACAAATCTGGCCAATAGCAGATACCTAGGGAAGAGAGAATAGAGTGAGTGTGTATTGTATTTCTTAAAATTGTCCCCACCTCCTTAGGAACTTCTTCAACCAAATTTCATTTCCACATATTTAGTAACACTCAAAGGATTTCTCCTTCATGAACTTGTGCAGTTTACCCTAGAACCAACATAAGTTTTTAGCACTCGCAATCTCCCTGGCAAGCAGTCAGGAAGGACTCTGGAAAAGAGAGTATGGAAAGTTTTGTGGCCTAGAAGTCATGATCCTTAGTGAAAGATAAAAACTTTTGTACTGCTTGTACAAAGAAGCACCTCCTTCTGCTTGTGTTGAACTTGGTTCATTAAGTTCATTGAGCTGCCCCTTTTGTTGAAAGAGAGAATGAACAATCAATCCATAGCTATAGTATTTTTGTTGGGTTTTTTGTCATTCACGATTCTGTAGCGCTCTACCACACCCTCCCCTTCAGTTATTTCTCTTCGCAGCTGAGTCCTGGATAATTTCATTGTTCTTTGTACATAGGTCATCCCATATCTCTCAGCATCCTCACTCAAAACCTTATACACTCTTCTATATCCATATAGGTTCTGCAGTTCTGCAGCTCGCAACATAATGCAACTTGTCACGGGAAATGTATTTGAGTGGCTGATAACCCACGTGTACCTCAAGAGCCACATCCTGGTAACCCTGCCAGTATGCTCTCTTTAGCCATGAAGGTAGAAATGGTGTTAACATCATCTAATTTTAGTATGCCCCCAATAGCAGAAGCTCTTATTAGCAATAAATCAACCCTCAATGTATCCTAGCAACTCCAGATAAAGCAACTCCAGAAAAATACTGTGACAAACTTTGGAGATAGGATTTCCTCTCCTCATTACCATCTCCTTCCCCTTTGGAGTTTCATCACTAGCCTACAGCTCTGCTTCCTGAATTTCATGGTAGCCTGAAAAACATTTTGAAAAGTCAACTAAAACAATTGGAACAGAGTCTTGGACTCCATAGATCTGGAAGCTGGGTTTGCTCATCTTCACTTACTGTGAAATTTCCTTGTCTCTAGTGACAAGTAGGACATGTCTGGGTAAATTCACACTCTCAAAGTGAGAAGTCTAGTCTCTCTTCAGTCAATGGACACAGCTGCATATGTCCAAAGGGAGACTCATAGCATCTAGTTCAGGCAGTGATTATAGTCTGCAAGGTCTGCACAATGCAGTTCTGCGAGGTGCTAAAATCCATGCATGGGCACTTTGTGCTTCCATTCATGCCTTACTTTCTGCCAGTGGGATCCCAGAAGTGAATCAACAAATCACTGTGATCAGTGATGTCTAAATATATCTCTGGTATTCTTTACTTTAAGTTTGACTTGTGTTCTGAGCTGTCAGGAAGCCAGACAGCCACACCAGCACAGTACTAAGCCTGAGTTAAAAGCCCTATTTAATATTGCTATCATATTTACTACAGTTTTGTAGCTTCCACTTCAGAGAAGGCTTGTATTCAGCTTGCTTGGTGTAAGCCGGAGTGAAGTCACATCTGCTTGCCAAAGACAACATCAGCCAACCCTAAAGTTGTTGCTCAATCTAATAATATCAACAGGAAAATCACCCCAGACCAATTCACCAGCAGCTAATCTATATATCTATAGAAAAGCTGAGTGCTGATTTATATTCTTTGCATCCCAAAGTGAGGAAAAAGTGGATAACGAGCTGTAGCATTTTGTGCAAAGTCATATTTGGAATTTTACTTCTTATTCTGTGAGTGAAACTAGAATTGGCATTCTTCTTGTCCCCAGCCACTATGCAGTGTTCCTGTGCTCTGTCAGTACGAAGGTTAGTATCAGCTGCTCTTTATGTCTCCTCGTAGAAGAAGCAGATCTAACTTCGTCGGTCACATAAAGATCCATGGAAACCGTAGGAAAAATAGAAATCAGTTCTTCAAATTCAGAAGTATTTATGAAGTTATGAGCCCAGTAGGGAGGTGAACTGGGCAATAACATGATTCCTTACCCATCACATGCCCCATAGCACATAAACTGCTTCTGGTCACATTAATTAGACAATTCCAGTCCCCTAAGACTCTTTAGCACACCTTCAGCCATTGAGACCACACACGTTCAGGGCCTCCAAAAAATGTCACATGTTTATCTGTAGTGGGGCACGGACATTTATGTTTCCATTTCTGAGAAAATCTGGGTCTAGTCAACATGTTTTTCTCCAGCTCTGGAGCCATAAAAAAATCCTTTTGCTCTAACTGTAACAAACTGCAGAATATGGGAGAGGAGAAAGTCTTCTCCTTTGTCCAATCAGCCTCTCTCCATGACAAGGTTATAGATACACCTCACTAAATGAATCTGAATAGGCCCCCTTTTTCCTTTGGCAATATACGATTCAGAAGATCATGACTCCTGGACAGAACTTACATGGAGCTATGAGCACGTACTGAAGAAGGAATATAATCCTCTTTCCACTTCGGCTCACAGCAAAAATGTGGTCCTTTTCAGGGCTCAGTAGCTAATTAATAGCAGAATATGTTTAAATAGAGTAAGTAGTTGTACATGCTTTGGAATTCAATGAAACCTAATAAGCAAAATCAGGCTCTTTTATGTAAACTAATCACTTATGGTTAAGCTCTCTTTGTAACATCTTCACTGCCTTATTCCACAGACAATAAATTGCTCCTTTCAGTGTAGGCAATATTTCTCAACTCTCACGCACTGTAAATCATATTTTGTTCTCAATCTGCCAGTTTTATTTTAAACAATTGTACTGAAGTGTGCACCACAATTCACATGCCATATATTACCTCCTATCAACAGCTGCTTTAACCACCACGATTCCTACTTTCCAGTTTCAGTTTCATATTTATTTATCTTGTCGGCTGGGAAAACAAATACCTTGAAATCACTTCCACATCAAAAGCAGAAGAATATTACATTGGATAAGGCTGTCAGTAGCACCTTGGGATTTTCGACATGATTTTATTGACCCGCACCAGCACAGTTGTTAATGATTTTGATAACTAATAATAGATCATATTTTTGAGGCCTAAGGAAATGTCTTTACATATTATTACACAGTGTTTACTTTGAAGTACTGCAATTGCTGCTAAGAATAGCCTGTTAGATATTGAATTGTTTTTATTGGTTTATGATGGAATGTTCTTGTTTCTTATTTGCATTTCCCAGTTAACTAAAATTCTGTGTAGTTTGATATCAACCTGGACAAAATCCAGAAAATTAACTGGATTTACAGAAAAGAAGTTCTGTTTAAGGACTTAGCAGACTTTAGGGATGACTTGGAAAAACAGTAAATAACTCCACCTGATACTTATTTAGAATTATATTTCAAAAGGTTGCAATTCCCTGTAACATGCATGAAAAAATGACTAAGTCCTCAAAACTAGGGAGCAGCCATACTCACAGTACAGTTATAGATGAAAAGTCAAGAACTCACTTTTCTTGAACTAATGCTCCTCAATAAAAAATGTTCTCCATGATGCAAAGAGGCAGTACCTTAGCAGTTAATGCCTTAGAGATATTTTACTATTGCTGTGTGTGTTGTACATGTGCTATCAGGCATAAGCAAGATCATGAGGCAGCTAGATAGACAGATAGATAGTTTTATTATCATTAAATCAGTTTTAGGAAAAAATGGTCATTTATACAGGGTGTAATTTATCCTGTGGTCCAAAAATTAGGCATCTAATTTTTTATTTAAATCTCCTGTGGTCACTGGATAGATATAACCACCTCAGGAAGGCAGTTCAAGGAATTACAGAATTGGTTTCTTTAAATGGAACTTACAAATGTATTTCAATTTGTTCCCATTGCCTCTTGTCCTTCCACTGGACACCACTGAGAGAAGTATGGCTCCATCTTCTTTACTCTCTACTAGCTGGTATTTATACACATTGATAAGATCCTCCCTGAGTCTTCTTTTCTCCAGGTTGAACAGTCCCAGCTGTGTCAGCTGCTTCTTGTATGAAAAATGCTCCAATCCCTAAATTGTCTTCATGACCCTTCAAACATCCAGTCTCTTTTGCACTGGGGTGCCCCAAAAAGGACACAGCACCCCAGGGCTGAGCACAGTGGAAGGATCACGTCTCTCCGCCTGCTGGCAACACTCTTCCTAACGCAGGCCAGGAGGCTCTTGGCTTTCTTTGCTGCAAATGCACATTGCTGTCTCATGGTAAGCTTAGTGTCCACCAGGACCCCAAGGCCCTTCTCTACAAAGCTGCTTTCCAGTTGGTCAGTACTCAGCTTGTCCTTGTACATGGGGTTGATTCTCCCCAGGGGCAGAACTTGGCATTTCCCTTTGTTGAACACCATGAGGTTCCTGTCAGACCATATCTCCAGCCTGTCGAGGTCCTTCTGAATGGCAGCACACCATCTGGTCTATCAACCACTCCTCCCGGTTTCATATCATATCAACTTTCTAGGGTGCACTCCATCCTACCATCCAGGTCATCAAAGAACATGCTAAACAGTATTGGTTCCAGTGTCAACTCTTGGGGTACACTACTAGTGACTTGCCTCCAGCCAAACTTCGTGCTGCTGTTCACAACCCTTTAGGCCTGGCAGTTCAGCCAGCTTTTGAGCCACCTCAGAGTCCACTTCTCTAGTCCATACTTCCTTAGTTCGTGGATGAGAATGTTGTGGGACACATGGTAGAAAACTTTGCTAAAAAGATAAACAACATCCACTGCTCTCCCCTCATCCACTGAGCTAGTCATCTCATCATAGAAGGCTATCAGCTTGATCAAGGATTTCCCTTCATAAATTCATGCTGACTTACTCCTAACCACCTTCTTGTTCTTAATATGTTTGGAAATAGTTTCCAGTTCATCCTTTTCTTACTTTCATCATGCATATTTTTTATATGGTCACTCTCCACAGAAATGCACCTGTGGCAGAACCAGTGGCTGGTTGATAAAAACTGATCTAGATGCATAGGAAGAAGCAGGTTTTGTACAGTTTTTCATCATAACATACTTTGATTTGGTTTGGGGCTTTTTGGGGGGTTGGAGGCAGAGCAATCATCTGAAAAGGAAAAAAACTACAGATCTAGTCAGATTACAAGTCAGTAACCAATTGACACCTTGTCTTCTACATTTTCAGTGTCTATCTTTTGCTATACTGGGTGCTTGTTTTCTGCTTTTCACAGTTCCGTCATCTAGTAGAATAAGAGTTGAAACTATGAAGTTTAGTGACAAGCAGTTCTGTGAGAACCTAAAAGTAAAATTTTCATCTTGTTAGCCCACAGAGAAGTTCCTTGAATAATATCTGGCCATTTGTTTTCTACCAATTACTGTTTGATGGAAATCAGAACTGCAAACAGGTAGATGCCATGAAAAAATGATTGTGATTTCATTTGGGCATAAATGCTACCTACTCTTCACACTTAGTTCTTAAATAACATGACTCCTTGACTTAAAAATGTAACTTGCATCTAACTGAGGATAAATTTTGTGATCCCACACTTCCACTGAAGTTCAGAGTGCTCTGTAACTCACTACTGGTACTTTTACTTTTAAGTATGATCTCATAACTGGTTTAGTAATTGATAGATCTCTTAAATGTCTGCTAGACTGGCATATTTAATGATCTGATAGGTCTTTAACACCTCTGTTTGAACAGAGATGAAAAATTGGTCTAAACAGCTGTAGTTTAGAGGCATCTGAGATTGTGCTGCTTTAGTTGTCTTTGAAGTTTGCATTTTTCTTTTGACTATAAATCAAACACTGATTTATTGTCTACAAGTTTACTATTCAAATTCCATATTTTCAGTCATGAAAATGATGAGTGATAAAACACTGACATGATTCTTCTGAAAGAACACATTTATTAAAAATGCAACATGCAACTAATGGAATTCCCTGTCCTTGCAAATCCTCCTAGAAATACTAGACAGTTTAAGTCCAACAGCAACCAAATTTCTGCCTGATGAGGTATGAATATTCAACGATTTTTTTCTTTCATTTTTGTAAAATGAAATCTAATCTCTATTTAAACATTCAAAGTGATGATGAATGGACAGCTTCCTGTGGTTACATCTTCCCATAATTGTTTACTTTCACTGTTATGTTATATTTTATTTCCAGTGTGAATGTTTGTAGCTCTAGCTTCTAGTCTTTGGAATTGAGTGATTGCTCAAGTCACCTCTAAACTCTCATAAATAGCAATAGAATCATAGAGTATCCTGAGCTGGAAGGGATTCAAGAGGATCATCAAGTCTAACTCCTGACTACACAGTGCAATCTAAAATTTAAACCATATATCTAAGAGCATTATCCAAATGCTTCTTGGATTCTTGAATGCCGACAGGCTTGGAGCCATGACCACTTCCCTGGGAAGCTTGTTCCAGTACTTGACCACTCTTTCAGTGAAGAACTTTTTCCTAATCTCTGATCTGAATGCCCCCTGACACAGATTCATACCATTTCCATGTGTCCTATCACTGGTCACCAGAGAGAGGAGATCAGCACCTCCATCTCCACTCCCCCTCATGAGGAAGTTGTAGGCAGCAATGAGGTCTCCCCTCAGCCTCCTTTTCTCCAGGCTAAACAACCCCAGTTCCCTCAGCTGCTCCTCATAAGACTTGCTCTCCAGACCCTTCACCAGCCTCGTTGCCCTTCTCTGGACACGTTCCAGCACCTCAACGTCCTTCTTGGAGTGAGGGGCCCAAAACTGAACACAGTATTCGAGGTGCGGCCTCACCAGTGCCGAGTACAGGGGCACGATCACTTCCCTACTCCTGCTGGCCACACTATTTCTGATACAGGCCAGGATGCCGTTGGCCTTCTTGGCCGCCTGGGCACTCTGCCGGCTCATGTTCAGCCGGCTGTCGACCAACACCCCCAGGTCCTTTTCCGCCAGGCAGCTTTCCAGCCTGTAGCGCTGCATGGGGTTGTTGTGGCCGAAGTGCAGGACCCGGCACTGGGCCTTGTTGAATCTCATACAGTTGGCCTTGGCCCATCGATCCAGCCTGTCCAGGTCCCTCTGCAGAGCCTTCCTACCCTCGAGCAGATCAACACTCCCGCCTAACTTGGTGTCGTCTGCAAACTTACTGAGGGTGCAACTGCTTTCATCTCGTCCAGATCGTTGATAAAGATATTGAACAGAACTGGCCCCAATACTGAGCCCTGGGGAACACCGCTCGTGACCGGCCGCCAACTGGATTGAACTCCATTCACCACACCTCTCTGGGCCCGGCCGTCCAGCCAGTTTTTGACCCAGCGCAGAGTACACC
>NW_008824754.1:2561901-2570059 GCF_000699105.1 Pygoscelis adeliae | reverse complement strand
TGTTTAACATCTTTGTTGGCGACATGGACAGTGGGATTGAGTGCAGCCTCAGCAAATTTGCCAGTGACACCAAGCTGTGTGGTGTGGTCGACACACTGGAGGGAAAGGATGCCATCCAGAGGGACCAGACCACGCTAGAGAGGTGGGCCCATGCGAACCTCAGGAAGTTCAACAAGGTGAAGTGCAAGGTCCTGCACATGGCTCGGGGCAATCCCAAGCACAAATACAGGCTGGGTGGAGAATGGATTGAGAAGCCATTGCCGAGAAGGACTTGGGGGTACTGGTGGATGAAAAGCTGGACATGAGCCAGCAATGTGCACTCACAGCCCAAAAGGCCAATTGTATCCTGGGCTGCATCAAAAAAAGTGTGACCAGCAGGTCGAGGGAGGGGATTCTGCCCCTCTACTCCACTCTGGTGAGACCCCACCTGGAGTACTGCGTCCAGCTCTGGGGTCCCCAACATAAGAAGGACATGGACTTGTTGGATCAAGTCCAGAGGAGGGACAACAAAGATGATGAGAGGGCTGGAGCACCTCTCCTATGAAGACAGGCTGAGAGAGTTGGGGTTGTTCAGCCTGGAGAAGAGAAGGTTCCAGGGAGGCCTTATAGCAGCCTTCCAGTACCTGAAGGGGGCCTACAAGAAAGCTGGAGAGGGCAAATAACAATAGGACAAGGGGTAATGGCTTTAAACTGAAAGAGGGTAGATTTAGATTAGATATTAGGAAGAAATGCTTCACTATGAGGGTGGTGAGGCACTGGAACATGTTGCTCAGAGAAGTTGTGGATGCCCCATCCCTGGAAGTGTTCAAGGCCAGGTTGGATGGGGCTTTGAGCAACCTGGTCTAGTGGAAGGTATCCCTGCCATGGTAAGGGGGTTGGAACTAGATGATCTTTAAGGCCCCTTCCAGTGCAAACCATTCTATGATTCTATAAGCACAACCCCCACTCCACACCCTCCCTCTGCCACTTGAGGGGGAAGAAGTAGGAGGGTCAGGAATGAAGGAGTGAAGTCGAACCTAGGAAGAAAGGGTTGGGGGAAGATGTTTTTAGTTTTGTCTTTTTCTCACCATCCTAGTCTATTTTTAATTGGCAATAAATTAAATTAATCTTCCCCAAGTCAAATCAGTTTTGCCCATGACTAATTGCTGAGCAATCTCCCTGTCCTTACCCCAACCTATGAGCTTTTCCATCTTATTTTATCCTCCTATCACGCTGAGGAGGGGAAGTGAGAGAGTGGATTGGTGGGCACTTGGCAGCCAGCCAAGGTTAAGCCACCACAATAAAAGTAATATTAACTTTCTATTACATGATGCTTCTGGTTTTACAACAGGAATTCACTTTCTTTCTGCAAATCTTAAATCCCTGCTTTTCAGGATTTCAGTTCCCTGTGAAATAAAGAAGGACTTGCAACTGAAAGATTTACCTCCCTGAAGCAGTGGGAAGGACTGGAACCAATCTTGTCATATTTTTTTACATACTCTGTATAAAAGTAGATGTTTAAGGGAGAAAGTTTAAGGGAGAGTCAGAGATTCTGTAGAGCAGGAGCCAGATGTTAGTCAGAAAGTTACTTTAGAGGGCAATGAAAAAGTGACTTTAACTGATTGTTGGAGAGACCAAGTAAATGGAATTTCCTCTATTTCCATTTGTACTTACTGCCTCTTTCATTCCACTGACTACCAGTGAGAAGAGCCTGGGTCCATCTTCTTTACTCTCTCTCATCAGGTATTTATATACACTGATAAGATTTCCCCTGAGCCTTCTCCACACTAAATAATCCCAGCTCACTCAGCCTGCTTTTGTATGGCAGCTGCTCCAATCCCTTAACCATATTAGTGACGCTAATGTTGTCAAGTAACCAGATAACAGCTTCTGGCTCTGTGCTGGAACAGACACAAGCCTATGTGCAGTCATGTCTCTGGTCTAACCTGTTCCTCTTGACAGCAGCAGTGGCAGCTCTGGAGTCAGTGCTGAGTACCTGAGGAGCTATTTGACTGTCTGCAGAAGTGGTTTTCTAGCTCTACTGGAAGAAAAACTGATCATTCTGGAAATGGTTTATATGTTCAATAGTAATACAATCCTATTTGTCATGGTGGGTTGACCCTGGCTGGCTGGGGGTTGACTCCACCCAGTCACTTATTCTCTCTCCCCCGGGGGAATGGGGGAGAGAATGGGAAGGAAAAAGGCAATAAAACCTCATGGGTCAAGATAAAGAGAGTTTAATAAGCAAAGAGGAAGAAGAAAGAGAGAAAAAACAAAGCAAGTGATACAAAGGTAATCGCTCACCATCTCCCACAAGTAAATCCATGCCCAGACAGTCTCCGTGTAATGACTACCTACTCAAACACCACCACCTTTGCACTCTGTTTTTATTGCTGAGTATGACATTATATGGCATGGAATATCTCTTTGGTAAGTTTGGATCAACTATACTGGTTGCGTCCTCTCCCAGCGTCTTGAATATCCCAAATCGTCTCACTGTGGGAGCAGAGTGAGAAACAGAGAAGGCCTTGACACTATGCAACAGTTAAAACCCAGTACAGAGAGCCTCTGAACTTTGAACACAAGGGTCAAGATCCCCTACCTAGGTGTTCAAGAAATGTTAATGTCTTTGGGAACTCACCTGGAGACCCTTTTCCCAGGGGGCTGAGTTTGCATAAACAAATTCTCAATGTTTTCTGAAAAAGAGTTCCCTTGAAGGTGTCTCAAATCTGATACCAGAATCTCTCTTTCCTTCCAAGTATCCTCAAAAAAAAGCATTCCAAAATGACTAGCTGCTTCCAAAAATCTCATCCTTATTTCATCCCCTAGATTCTTAGCTATGCTGACAGACTCAGGAAAGCCTTGAAACACCTTTATATTAAAGTAAAATAATTAAATTTATTTTTAATTAAATTCTTCCTTAGCAGAGAATCATCAGAGGCTAATATCCCACATACATCTTACTGCCTCATGCTGCCATTCTGCACAAGATAAATTTCACCCATCAATGCAATTTTATCAATGGCTCCTACTCTTAATAATCGCATCAGGACTTTACAGAATTAAACATATGAGCCAAAAAATAAGAGCATGAATGCCAGCTTGCCTGCAATACTAAGCATGATACAACGCTGTGCTGTCTTTACAGAGGACTCAGAGGATCTTGATCATTAAAAGGCAATAATGGAAGGGTCTCCCAAAGAGCATATTTTGATACTCAAAGTATTATATAACTCCTGAAAGATGATTAAGTTCAGCTAAGAGGGCCATAATCCAGGAATTCTCTTGCTAAATAACCAAGCTTGAGCATTCCATCAAGTCAAAGACCTTAGAAAGCTACATCCCTCCCTGGAGATATCTCTAATACTACAAACATGGGCACTATGAAAAGAAAAATGAAAAAAGTGTCCCACATAAGTAGCGTTCTGTGGAACCTCTCCAGTAGATCTGGCAGTGGTGCATGCTTATTTTGCCTTCCTAGGAGACTGTTTCACAGGTTATTATTCCTCAAGTGCACCCATATCACACATGTCCGTTCCCCACTCACATGTTCAGCCAGAGAGCTTCATTCTCTAATTTTCCTTTTACAGCCCTACTCTCATTCACGAAGGAGTTGTTTGCATAATCTTCCTGGAATTTGCTACTACCTAGTAAGTAGCCCTTACTATTCAGTAAGATCAGCTACATGAAACCGTACTTCTTACCAGCTTCTAATAGTGAGGGAAACAACACCCTGCAGATATAATTTTAGATATCTTCTTAATTTTTTCTTTTTTTTTTTTGTTAAAATCTAAAATCCATACAGAAGTTTCACTAATGTGGGTTTTGACATACTCTGAGAAGCCCTGTCAATTTGGGGGATATTTTATTAGTCACCTTTTTCAGCTGTGATAACAACAAATAAGGTGAGCCACCCCAGCAAAAAAGGGAGAACTTTATCCCCTTTTCCATTAGTTTTTCGGGGGAGCCCACTTCTCTGAAATCGAAATTTGATTCTAGTCAGGGTAAATCCTCAGATACCATTACAAAAATAGACTGTGAAGATATTGATAACAATTATTCCTTTTCATCAAAAGATGGCATATAGAGATGTTCTCCCTGCTGAAGCATTTAGGGAAGACTAACGACAAACAAATCAGCGGGTCATGTCTTTGTAGTATCTAGATGCTCTTTCTAGACAGAAGACTTTTCTAGATCTCCTCCCAAAGTTTTGTTCCAGATATATCATGACTAAACATTCAAGATGAGCTGAGATTTCATCACAGTGTAACCCAGACAATATTCATAGTTCCTCTACCAGGAAGCATTTTCACATCTTGTAGATAAATAACATTTTTAAAATTACTGTCAGGTTCAGAGTCTGTTTTTGAAAATACTTTTTTCATTCCATTGTATTAAAAAATGCACAGATGGGAGTAGGAATTTTGCTTGTACCTTTTCTAATCAAATAATATGCACACTTCTGACCTCTTCAGGTCACAGTTAATTTATTATCACGACGAATGCAGACAGCATTGCCTTCCTTCTACACACTCCTGAGATTTACCACATGAGGTATTTTTAAGTATAAATCCCTTAACATCTGCCTTAATTTAGTAGATAAGATCATTAACAGCCATTATATCTAATCAACATCTAATCCTTGTAGAAGGGATTCATTAGCAGGATAAAATGGGAGCAGAAGCCCACTAATGATAAATGTTTATTTTCTTTGAATAAATTTCCACCAGGGAAGAACTGGCAACACTTTAAAAAACTCTTCCAGAACAATGTTGGACTGCATATTGAAGGATCACCCTCAAGCAGTAGGTCATTAAGAATGCGATGTTTTCTTTTATTTCTATAAACAGAAAACAGATTCTTTACAAAATGGAGAAAAGGGAGAAAAATTAAGAATGGTTAGGATAACATTTTGGTAGCAATGTCATCTGGAGTACAGTACCCTTCCCTGAATGAAGATGATATTATCGTGCTTCCAGAAGCTTTTCATTGTACGTGGAGATACAGAACCACATACCATAGCAACAACATTTCTGAGGTCTGTATGGGAAGAAGAGGAGAATGTGACTGTACAGCTATGAGATTTCTGTGTCCTTTAAAGTCACCAGGTACACTTTCTGAAGTGCCTGGCCTTGGGCTTCTACCTTTTCAAGTTAAATTACACAGGCCTCTGACTGTTATATTAGAATATGGATCACAGTAACTATATATTAATGGTCTATATGTCAGGATGGAGTGATTTGGGGTCACTTGATGTCTGAGGAGGAACACAGTGATAAGGCAAGCTTCTGCCTGCCAAGCCCCCAAATCTTTTTTTTTTATTATTATTTTACATTAACTGAAAAAGGAGACAAAGCTTAAAACTAGTAGTCCTAATAAAGCCTCTAAATAGTTCAATACTTGCTGGCTTATTTCAAGCTATTCTTCTTCTCACCATTTTTTTTCCAGGCAAATGGTTACAACAATCATAAATTGCAAAGTAGCTCCACATTACTTAAAAGGCTTTCACTGTAGCGTAAGAATTTGTCTACTGTCCCGATTTTAATCTAAGGATGTTCAAGCATTTGTGTCTCATATATTGCACTTTTGTTTGCTTATACAAGTATGGAAAAGACTCCTGCACTTTAGCCACTTGTATAAGCAACCTTCTGCCAAACCTCCATCCATCCTTTGGCTGAACAGAGAGGATCTGAATGTTAAACACATCTTGATCCTCAGAGAATCTATGTCTCAAAGACGCACTTAGAAACTACTGCCTTTCAATTTCTGGGGTTTGGTAAATTTTTGAATTCAAGTTACATTGAATAAAACTCCTCACATCACTGAAGATAGGGTCTGGAATCCAGACCTAACTCTGACCATTTCTCCAAAAGTATCTGTGTCTCTGGGATACATAGCAAAGCTCTGACTCCCTCTTTTTAACCCCATCAATGCATTATTTCTGTGCTCTTGTAACAGCCTCAACAGAAAGTATGTCAAATTGACCCATCCTGGCCTGACTACAAGTCAGCAGTCTCTGGGGGTAAATTATGAGCATCAACCGTTTCAGTCTGGAAACGACACACAGAATCCACAATTACCATTTCATAACATGAGTGTCATTACCATTAAGCTAGTGTAAAAAAGCCAGTCTGATTAGAAATTAGTGTAACTGTGACTGTTGTGTATTGTTCTGAATTTGGAACTCAGTATTTTGATGTGCTCAAAGCAGGCTTACCAGAACAGGACTTTCAGACAACTTATGTGAAGGTACAACTAGTCTGAGAAACTAAATGGTCCAGGATAGTAAATAGGTGCCTCATCTTACAGCTCAGCAGCAAGAGATGTCTCTGGACATGTACAGGACTGGAGAATGGAATGCTGGCCAGCATCAGGCTCCTCTAATGAATCAATCCTAAGCTTATGTGGCCATTGATGACTGAACATGCCCAACCCATGTTCATCAAAGTGGTTTAACCTTGAGAAATAATAGCATTAAATTACTTCTAGAAAAACAGTTAATTGACACTTAGCCCACAAAACTTCTACACTTCAAATCAACACGACCTCCAGACTGTGGCACTGGTGTACTGCACCTACACTGTACCAGGTAGGATAGCTGGTTATGTTTTGAATTCAAGGGCAGTCCTACCATCTGGGATCTATATTTTCTCATGAAAGCAGCCTGCTCCAGCTTAAAAGTTCAGGATACCTACAAATTCCATCTGTCTTCATTGCAGGTTATTTCAAAACAAGATTTCTGATCACCTTCCTGCCTGGGCTTGCCAGTGCAAGGCCTTATGGCGTTGCTGGATGCTTACAGCAAATTGAGGCACTCTGTATTGACCACAATCAACTGATCTTCCTAGGAAGCAAAGAAACAAAGGTTCTTTTATGAATAGAGAAAGAATATAAGTGTTTATGTTGGCCTAAAAATGGCCTCGGTGACACTCTGAACAGCACTGTAGACACCACCTTTGGCTCATCTCCTGGTCAGATTTGTTCATTTACACAAAGTGGTGTTCTGAGTTGTTCTGAATAGTGACCTATTTCTTTTCACCTCAGGGATTTTCAGACTTCATCAAAAGTAAATTAATCTGAATTTTTTGAAAACACTTCATAATTCTGTCATGAAATCTAAAATGGAGGCCTATTTAATATTTGCCCTTTATATTTGTCCTTTCACATCATGTTAATCTTCCCATACCCCTCATTTTGCATACTTTTCTCTATCTTTTTGTTTTGTTTTGTTGTTGAAATCTAAAATCCATACAGAAGTTTCACTAATGTGGGGTTTGACATACTCTGAGAAGCCCTGTCTATTTGGGGGTTATTTTATTAATCTCTTTTTTCAGCTGTGATAACACTCAACAAACAAGATGAGCAGCCCCAGAGATAATTTTTACAGTGATATATGCAGCTACGGATAGGACTTAACACCAAGGTCAGGAAAATTCACACAATCTGTTCGAGAACATAATGTTGCAAAACTGAACTCATAAATAGACTTTGAGAAAAAAAGTGAACAGACATGAATAGTGAGAAGTGCATGCTCATTTGGCACTAAACATGTATTCAATATTGACCCCTATGCAGGAAAACCCTTCTCAAGACATGAGATGAGATTCCATCAAATTGTTCCATTTGGGATTTAGTGTCTTTCTTTTCCCCAGGCTAGCAGCATTTCTTTATCCACATGGAACCCTGAAAGCTGCCTTTAAAGCTGGTCACTAAAGGGCTATCTAGATCTTTGCCACTCTTCAGAAGGCAAAATCTAAATGCTGATGCACTAGGAAGCCCCTGCTCAGCTCAAGGAAGGGAGGAACAGGAAGCACAGGAAAGTGCCATGGACAGTGAGCCAGCAAGGATCACTCCCTCCACCCCAGGGTGAAGGATCGTGAAGCACAGGGTTTGGATAGACAGTAACCAATGTTTTCTTGAACATTATACCAGTGCCTGTGTAAGTGAGCATCAGATCATCAAAACACCTACTCTCTCTCATATTTAGTTTGTTAGCGGATCAGTCACAAAATTAATTACACGCTACTTTCCCAGCAAAAAGCCTTACCTAGGGAGAATGGATGAGGAGAGACCTTCACCACAAGCATTACCCAGTATTTTTAAAAAGATCAGATCAATTCCAATACAGTCATATTTCTAGGATAAGAAAAGCCAGATTTTCAAGAAAGATGTGATTTAA
>NW_008824754.1:2556581-2561885 GCF_000699105.1 Pygoscelis adeliae | reverse complement strand
CTGGGTTAGATGATGCAGGTTGCCACTCATCACAAAGGAGGCAGCACCTACTGCCTCCTACTTGAGGTGGCTAACTACTATTGCAACACCTGACAATTGGGTGTCTAACTCAGGCAGAACGATTAAAAAAGCCTAGACTAGGATTCATTAAAAAGATATTTTGATATCTAAGTGCATTTCTAGTAATTCAGCCTAATCCCTTTGCTCCCATGCATCCCACAAGACTTTATTAAAGAACTGTATGCCTCTCAAGAAAGTACCTAAGCTAGATGCTCACCTTCCACACTCCACAGACTGCACAGGGATCAACATACACATATGTATGTTGATAGTTCTGCATACAAAATGGCTAGGAGCCCAAAGCCAGCAAGGGGAAGCAATGAGCTCTTGGGTTATTCTGAATAAGTCCCTGTCTGTTGTGACTCAGTATATCACGTCTTCTTTGCAAGACACAAAATAAGTGGAGAGCACAAGGATGCTTCAGGCTGTTCTAATGGTTTAATTCAACACATCAAGATTTCACAACTTAATCATGTGAGAAGAGATAGAGACAAATCCAACTTATATTGAAGACGGTGTCTGAAATACAGAGTGTACCAGTATCAAGAGCAAAAACCTTTAATCTTCATCGGAGCAGGATTTCACTTTGGATGAAATCCATTCCTTGACTTGACTAAGCAACGGATAGCACAATGTCCTGGTTTCGGCTGGCACAAAGTAAATTTTCTTCATAGTAGCTGGTACAGTGTTGTGTTTTGGACTTAGTAGGAGAATAATGTTGATAACACACCGATGTTTTAGTTGTTGCTAAGTTGTGTTTATTTCACCTTCCCATGCTCTAATGATTGGGAAGGCTGGAGGTGCTCAAGAAGCTGGGAGGGGGCACAGCCAGGACAGCTGACCCAAACTGGCCAAAGGGATATTCCATACCATGTGATGTCATGCTCAGTATATAAACTGGGGGGTGTTGGCCGGGGCGTGGCGACCTCCGCTCAGGAACTGGCTGGGTGATGAGCAATTGGACAGTGGGTGGTGAGCAATTGCATTGTGCATCATTTATTTTGTATATTCTTTTATCATGATCATCATCATCATTATTATTATTATTTTCCCTTCCTTTTCTGTCCTATTAAACTGTCTGTATCTCAACCCAATAATTTTGCTCTCTTTTTCCTGATTCTCTCCCCCATCCCACTGTGGGGGGTGAGGAGTGAACAAACGGCTGTGTGGTGTTTATCTGCCTGATGGGTTAAACCACAACACACACTTGCAACTGGT
Source organism: Pygoscelis adeliae (assembly GCF_000699105.1). Lineage (NCBI taxonomy): Eukaryota > Metazoa > Chordata > Aves > Sphenisciformes > Spheniscidae > Pygoscelis > Pygoscelis adeliae. The sequence continues at coordinate 2,560,607 of NW_008824754.1, read as the reverse complement.
CATCAGCTTCACTTCTGTGCACTGCATCCTAGGATATCTGGATGCTGGTACACACACTGTTCAGAGTGTAAATTACAGCAGAATCATCTATACCAACAACAGGGTACAGCCACACTAGAGCAAAACCAGCGGGGAAAGCACGTGGTGTGATTTCTACAAACAGCTATGGGAAACAGTACATTTCAAGGAAGTGCTAAAAACAGGCTGTGAAGTTAGGAAAAATAAGCAGCAAGTTAGCATCATTTTGAGTATATTGAGGGCTGCAGTCCTCACTTTCAAGGAGCTTCCTCCCACTCACCTGTTTCATTTCATTCGTCTTACATGGACAACAAGTTAATCCACCGTATTGCTTTTCCACCTACTTTGCTGTTACTGTTAACTCAATTTGTGTCAGTGAGGTTTGCTTCACTCACATGCTTACAGGTGCTTACTTGGGACTTTTGCTTTTTGTTGTTATTGTTGGTTTTGCCCTGAACAAGTTATTTTCGTTGCCGAAGCAACGCACTGTTATACAGAGTGCTAAAACCCAGAATGCAGATAAAGCAAGAAGTACACTGCATACTAAAATTCAAGCTTTAACAAGTTTTACTGCTCATGCCTCTTGTTTTCAGGGGGAAGGGTGGAGAAGGGAGGTTAAATTTAAGCAAAAGCACTATTTTCTGCATACAAACCCCACAGGACCAAATTCTGCCACCTTTATTCTTCTGGAGCCAGTCTGATCAAGCACACAGGGTTCACCAAAGGAGAGTTAGGTTATGCCTTTAGGCACAGCCCTGAGGAGAGAGTGCAAACAAGAGATCCAAAGGCTAAGAAATGCTCTGAGAAGGTTAATTATTTCTTTCACTCCCTCACATTTCCTTCATTATTTTTACTTGGAATTACAGGGGGTAGAATACAACAGGCATATATCTCCACTGCAGAAAGTGGATGAGCTGGAGTTGGAGGAAATCAAGTGCTGATTTTTACTTCTGGTGTGGTGGGTTGACCTTCGCTGGCTGCCAGACCCCAACCCAGCCACTTTCTCACTCCGCTCCTCAACAGGACAGCAGGAGATAATAGGATGGAAAAGTTCATGGGTCAAAATAAAGACAGGGAAATTACTTACCAGTTACTGTCACAGGCAAAACAAGGTCAAATTGGGGAAGATTAAATGAATTTATTGCTAGTTAAAAATAGAGTAGGATGGTGACAAAAAAAGACAAAACTAAAAACACCTTCCTGCCATCCCCACTTCTTCCCAGGCTCAAGTTCACTCAATCTTCTACTTCTCCCTCCCAAAGTGGCACAGAGAGCATGGGGAATGGGGGTTGTGGTCATTTCATGATGCTTCACCTCTGCTGCTCCTTCCTCATCACACTGTTCTCTTGCCCCAGCCCGGGGTCCCTCCCACGAGATACAGTCCTTCTCAAACTTCTCCCACATGGGTCCTTCCCACTGACTGCAGTTTGTCATGAACTGCTCCAGCAGGGGTCCTTTCCACAGGGTGCAGTCTCCTTCAGGAATGGAATGCTCTAGCGTGGGTCCTCCATGGGTCGCAGTTCCTGCTAGAAAACCTGCTCCTTTCCATGGGCTGCAGCTTCTTTCAGGCATACCCACCTGACCCAGCATTGGGTCTTCCACAGGCTGCAGTGTGGGTATCTGCTTCACTGTAGTCCTCCATGGGGTGCAGGGGAACAACTGAAGGGGAATCTCTGCTTTGGTGCGTGGAGCGTGGAGCACCTCCTCCTCTTCCTCTTCACTGACCTTGGTTTCTGCAGGGCTGTTTCTCTCACATTTTTTTCTCACTCCTTTCTCTCATAGCTGCTGCACAGTGTTTTCTTCCCTTTCTTCAACATGTTTTCACAGAAGTGCCACCAGCTTGGTTGATGGGCTCAGCTTTGGGCAGTGGTGGGTCCATCTTGGAGCTGGCTGAAACTGGCTGTGTCCAACATGGGGGCAACCCCATGAGTGGCCTTCTCATAGAGGCCACTTCTGCAGTCCCTCCCACTACCAAAACTTTGCCACGTAAGCCCAATACGTCTGGTTAAACAAACTGACTTGGATATGAGAAGTGTATTGAAAAAAAAAGAAGTCTGTCTGCTTCTAAACAAGAGAGGGGAGTGACAGCAGGAACAGAGTGACCTGTGAAGGGTCCGTTTTAGTTGGCAAATATAGTTTAGTACTCTGAGTCAGATCTGTGACTGCACATTTTAAACAGTGCAAGGAGTGAGCTGAATCTGACTTGCTCTTGCCTTGCACTCATGAAAGCAGCTGTACCAAGAGGGTGAGTGGCCCCAGCATGCATTTGGCCTGGCCAGCTAGCAGTCTGCCAAGCAATTCCTGCCCACAGCTGGGAGTTAGCATGGGCCAGGGCCCATTCCCAACACTGCTTTGGAGACTAAGACAGTAGTGTTTAATAGTATAAATAAACCACATCATGCCAGCTGGGCTTAGTTCCAGAGACAAGTCCTGGGCAAATATAATTTATTCATATAAAACATAGCTAGTAAGAATGCATGAAAGAGGATAATGAATGAGCACATCTCTTGGCTGACGGGCTATTCACACACATTTCATCAACTAAGATTACCATACTTCATCCACCACTTTTTTCTTCTACAAAGAACAAGAAACATGGAAACATGTGCTTCCTACATTCAACTTGTAAGATTGCTTGAGGAATCAAGGCTTTGCATTTGTTGTATATCCCTGGCTGCTCTTAAACATGTGTTGGAAAGCCAGAGCTGAGAATGGATACCTGTGTCATATGTCATCACACTTAACACTACTAGCATTGGTGTAACTAGAAGACTCAGCTGAGACCATTGTAGAACTCAAGGTTTGGGAGCCGTCTTCCCCGCACACAGTTTGCAGAGAAATGATGGGCTGCTTGGGACTGTCAGGACGTGGCAGCACTGGCTAAGATACATCTCTGATGTTGAACAGCTGCAAGTAGGCCACCTGGGACTAGAATAATCAGCATTTTTTTTCTACAGGGCCTAGTGTGCTTAGCATACCTGAAATGTTCACACCAGCTCAATCCAAGAAAGATTCATTTGCAGCCTTGACGTTACAGAATTTAACACTTTTTGGACAGGAGTAAATTCATTCTGCAGTAGAGTTTGCTTTCACCAGGATTTATAGGAATCCATGCTTAATTACTGCAGTACTGGCAGTCCTCCAGCTCACATCCCACAGTCCTGCTTCCTACCTGCAGAGATCCACGTTGCTATTAATGTCTATGTACACACAAATATACAAAAAGAACCAGGTAGCATACTCTGATGTGTAGGTCAACTGTTTCAGCACACCTTGCACCAAAACAGATAAACCTCGTCACATTCCCAGCACAGAAACCCAAAATCCAAACCCACTGTTGAAGTGGACCACAGCCCATGCTAACCCCCTCACTGTGCCTGAGCGCTGCTTGAGAGTGCTGACCCTCACCAAAGCCATGCCAAGCTAACAGGCTATATGGATGTCATGCAAACCTTGTGCCCTGGCTATGTTACTATATTAATATAGATGTAACCTTTTAATGCTTCATTGCTCCAGAGACATTTGGTGACACATTAACTCTATTCACACACTGGTTTTCCATCCTTTCAGATTAAAATATACATGTACTTTTTTGCCTCGGTCTTCACCAGCAAGTGCTCGAGCCTCACTGCCAAAGCCGCAGAAGGCAAGGACAGGGACTGGGAGAATGAAGAGACTCCCACTGTGGGAGAACATCAGGTTCAAGACCAGCTATGGCACTTGAAGGTGCACAAGTCCATGGGACCCAATGAGATCTATCCATGGGTCCTGAAGGAACTGGCGGATGAAGTTGCTAAGCCACTATCCATCATATTTGAGAAGTCGTGGCAGTCCGGAGAAGTTCCCACTGACTGGAAAAGGGGAAACATAACCCCCATTTTTAAAAAGGGAAAAAAGGAAGACCCGGGGAACTACAGGCCAGTCAGTCTCACCTCTGTGCCTGGGAAGATCATGGAACAGATCCTCCTGGAAGCTATGCTAAGGCACATGGAGGACAGGGAGGTGATT
>NW_008824754.1:2535199-2554932 GCF_000699105.1 Pygoscelis adeliae | reverse complement strand
TTTTAGCAGGGCCTGTTGCGACAGGACAAGGGGGAATGGCTTTAAACTAAAGGGGGGTAGATTTAGACTAAATATAAGGAAGAAATTTTGTATACTGAGGGTGGTGAAACACTGGCACAGGTTGCCCAGAGAGGTGGTGGATGCCCCATCCCTGGAAACCTTCAAGGTCAGGTTGGAGGGGGCTCTGAGCAACCTGCTCTAGTTGAAGATGTCCCTGCCCACGGCAGGGGGGTTGGACTAGATGGCCTTTAAAGGTCCCTTCCAACCCAAACTATTCTATGATTCTATGATTCTATATATGTATGCACACATATACTTTAATGTGTATGGTTTAACCTCCCTCCCTCCCTTCCTCAGGTTATTGAATTCTTTAAAAGTGTCAGAACACATTTCCCTCATTACAAGGTACATATAAGTGATAACTATACCTGTCAGAAGGGCACACCACTTCTCAGTGCCACCACTTTCTTCATGCCAGTGGCTGATTCCCATTGTACTTACACTGCATACCACCAGCCAATTGTCAATGACATTTTCAAGTTCCATGAATAATCAGGAAGGAATTCTCAGAAATTATATGTTTCTTCTTATATTACCTCTAGATTTTGGAAACATCCTGAATATACTGCTTATTGGAGAATGGTGCATCCGTGGCTTTCTGTAAATGCTGCAATCAGACAAACATATCTATGAAGATAATAACAATGGCAACGATGTAGTTGAGAGTAAACCAGTACACCCATTTATAATTTGGGCAATATAGCGTTTATTCACACATAACTTACACCAGACCAGAAATTAATCATACCCTAAAATGTTTATCTACTTTTCCTACATTTTCTTAAAATTACTGTACAGCGATTAACAAAGAAAGCACCAAGTTTTATAATAAAGCAGGGTGGGCATTTTTCAGTTTGCTGTAATAACATCAGGGACAAAATTATGTAGAGGACTTGCTTGCAGCTCTTTAGGAGCATGACACAGCATGTGCCAGGCAACCCCCTTTCCTGAAGGGCTGCATTCCTCCATATGCATGGCCCTGTTGAGTACCAGACCTCAGCCGCAGCATTGCTCAGTAGTTTCTCTCCCATTTGAAGACCCTACACATCAGAAGCAAATGAACAGTAGACTGCAGCTCTGTATAACTCATGAGCCACTGAGAAACACCATGGCCTGTGCATCAAAGCTGTAGAGAAAGAGTACAGTGAGTTTCAGTGGTACAAAAGATATGAGCTGATCAGCCTGAAGTGGAGTGATCTGGTAAAGAAGGCAGGATGGTTGGAAGATCTGCATACATACCCCAAAACTACACTGATACAGGCAGCGCTCACACTGTAGAGAGAACCATCATCCATTACCCATAAGCAAAAAAAAAAATTAGTATCATGCTGGAAGGAAACTACCTACTGATAACCATGATTTCTAAGGAAGCCTTTCTGAATTACAGCCCTTATGTGATTTATATACACCTAAGTTTTTCCCTTCTGGTCAGAAAATTATGCTTAGTTTTAAAATTACTTTTTACCTTGCAATTATTTTTTTTAAATCATCTTTCTTCTGGAAAGACCTGGGCCCCTTAGATTGCACATTTTGTGATACATCCAAGGACCTTCTAAAAAAAACATTTTCTCTAACTATGCTAAATGTTAATCAGATCCTTAATCTCAAGAAATGTGCTTGAGTATTTTAATCCTGAAAGAATCTCCTAATTCTTATTTAGACAGGAGATTTTACTTCCAAGTAGATTTAAGTAACAGATTGCTGTCCTGTGTTCTGCTCTTCTACCTTTGATTTAAACCTTCAGTGGAAAGTAAATAAAAGATACAGAACCCTAATTAAAGACATTTGTCTCCTAATACGGTCATTTGCTGTTCTAATTAAAAAAATAAGGTTTTATTAAGTAAAGGCAAATGATTTAAGGCAGCAGCCCCTTTTTATCACAGTACAAAGCTGCAATTGCTTAGATAATTCTTGACTGCTCTACAAAATTGTACTTCCGGTAAAGATGCAAGAAAGAATTGAATTTTTAAACCCAAATCGTTAGATGCTTTCTTTACTAGCATTTTACTTGACTGCTTTTAATTCCGCAAAGTTGATATATGATAGTGAAGTCTAGCACACAATAAATTTCACCCTGAGTGGACAGAGGTGCTGTCAAGTCTTATCATCTTTAGAATGACGGCAGAAGATCCTGGCACAATTCACTTCTAATTAAATTTTACTCTCCATTGAACGCTCTGCTGAAGTTCACAGCTGCTGGCAGCAGAGGAGAGCCTAAGGCTGTGGTGTTACACCTGATACATCTAGTGGTCCTTCCACATTTCTGTAAACATCCTTGTATCTTATCACCTCATCAAAGCTCCAAGCCTCATTCTTAACACCCTAAGGATAAAACAGGCATGTTGTATGCTGCTTCTGGATCTAGCTAAATGGTGAGTGCAGAGCGAACCTTTCTAAATCCAAGACATGTTTGCTTTAAATTATGGATGATGACAGAAACCTCGAGGACAAGTATATAATATCAAAGATTTACACAACTCCCCCAGCTATTATAAATAGATGTTTAAAAACTGTATTTTCTTCTACTTTTGAAAACTAAGAAAATATACATCCTGTTGAAAGAGGGCAATAAAACAGTAAACATACTGGGTTTTTTTAAATATTAGTTTTAAAACAAATAGTAATTTATGCAGATTATGACTGCATCATTTCTTCATACATGGAAGGAGGGGGCAAATAAACATTTACAAAGCCTTCTCAATCAACTGCTTCCTTAACCTTCTCCTCTGTTCTGATACCTGTGGTAACTAAATAGGAAGGTGGTTGTGACTGTTAGAGTGTTCTTAATATTCTCACCATTACACTGTGTTGCCACTGTCTCATATGCACCTGTTTTAACTTCATATTTAGGCTGTACTTTCTTCATGACAGGAAAAGTTGAAGTTATTAATTTTGTGCAGAACCTTGCACAAAATGACACCAAATTCTCAGGGGTTTTACAGGTAACAGGTCACCACAAAGAACTGTTACCCATGAGAAGGAAACTGATATGACCCTTATCCATGAACATGGAGAAGCATATGTAACAGTAAATCACAGCTTATAAATGAGTCACAATGAGATTGAGAGGACCTCTGGAGATCATCAGGGCCAGCTAGAGCAGGTTGCTGAGGGCTGTGTCCAGTCAGGCTTTGAATATCTCCACTGATGGAGACTCCACCACCTCCCTGGGCAGCCTGTTCCAGTGTCTGACCACTCACACTGTAAAAACATTTTTTTCCTATGCTTAAATGGTATTTCCTGTATTTCAGTTTGTGTCCATTGTCTCTTGTCCCATCACTGGACAGACTCCGGACTAGTCTGCCCTTGCTCCAGCCTTTCCCATGAGTCTCAGAGACCGAGGATTCCTGAAGGCAAACCATACTAGTAAAGAGCAAGGAAAAGAAGGTATTGAATACCCTTTGCACGTCCTTTGTCACAAGGTCCTCTGCCCCATTCAGCAGCTGGCCCACATTTTCCCTAGTCTTCCTTTTGCTGCTGCTATACCTGCAGAAGTCCTTCTTGTTACCCTTTATGTCCCTTGCCAGATTCAACTCCAAGGTGGCTTTCCTAACCCCATCCCTGCACACTTTGAAAAAGTATATTTGTCCTTGGTCACTTGTCCCTGCTTCCACCTCTTGTACAATTCCTTTTTATATTCCAGTTTTGTCAAGAGCTCCTTGTTCATCACAGAAGTTCCTGCCACCTTTGCATGACCTCCTGCTCAAAAGGATTGGCCAGTCTTGAGCTTGGAGGAGGTAATCCTTGAAAATCAATTGACTTTTCTGATCTTCCTCTTCTCTCTAGGACACGATCCCATGGTATTCTTCCAAGCAGTTCTCTGAACAGTCCCAAGCCTGTTCTTCTGAAGTCTAGGGTTGTGATCCTGCTATTTGCCTGGTTCTCTCCATTCAGAATCCCGAACTCCACCATTCCGTGGTCACAGCAGCCAAGTCTGCCCCCAGCCTTCACATCCCAACCAGTTCTTCCCTGTCTGTAAACCCAGAAATCCTTTGAGATAAAAGCACAACAAACAAACAAACCCAGTTTGCTACAGATGGAGACAACAGCTCCGAGCTGAGTCTGAAGAGATTCATATTGTGTGTGAATCTGTCACAGAGGATCTACAATGCAGGCTGACCTCTGCAATACACATGAACCTGGCTTGGATTCTGGTATAAGGATAAGTTGCCATTTCCAACAGAAAAAATATTATGGGATAGTATTTATTGAAATATGAACCATAGTGTTTCTGGCATGCCTTATGGGCTTAATCATTGAAATTAGCCCTCAAGACAACCCTGTAACATTGCTAAGTTACTCCTTTGAAATTATCTAGAGGAAAAGTATTCTTCCAATCTTTTTTTTTTCCTCATTTCAATTTGAGCAATTTGTCCAAGGTTTTATGCAAGGAGATAGAGAAAAACTCAAAATCTAACTGCGGGTTCTATTTCCACATCCAGTCGATGGAATAATCAATAATGTAGAAGCAGAGTTCAGACCAACATTAAGTTCAGTGTTTTAAGAAACATTTTCTACAATCTGAACTTGAAATACCATTTTTGATCATGGAAAGCTGTTTTGCTATAACATCACTTTCAAACAACTGGAATGATTTTTTCCTCTTTCTTTGCAGAGATTCTTAAGCAATTAATCTTGGGAGGAAGCCTAGATAGTTCTGACCTTGCAAAAAATTATTCATTGTAAGTAAAAGAAAATGTTTCCCACAGATAAAACTAAAAATGCCTTTAAGAGGAAGATTTTATCAGTTGATGTTGAAAACATGATTGTTTTGGCCTAAGGGTAAAGAAACACATATAGATTAGTTATATTTTCCAAGATCACCATGATCAGCTTGTTCAACAGAAGTAAACATTCGTCTCATTTTCTTCACAAATTCTCCCTTGTTGATGGTGGTTATATATTGTTACAAATGAAGATTCTCAGCAGAATGGCACACAAGGCAACAAACTTGCATTTTTTGTAAGAGAAAAGCAAAAGTGAAAACTGGCTGGCAAAGTGTTAGCAAAGATGGCTTATGCCTGTCTGGACTTTTAATCCATCAAAATATAAAGAGTAAATTGGTAAAAGCAAACACTGGAAAGGTTGCAAGGCTCTAAATCTTACCTACTACTTTATTCTTATTGTTCTCATGCCTACTGTGTGCCTTTCTTCATGTGCTTTATAACAAGAAGTAGTAAAGCGGGCACAGACCTTTTCTTAAGACCCTGCACAAGTTGATTGCATTCCTGAATCATGAGGGTATCAGAGCAAGTAATGTAGCTTTTCCCCATTGTTAGTAACGAGAGTGTAAAGGACAGAACCCTGGCTCAGCCATCACTGTTCTTTGGTATTGCAGATCTGGTGGGGAAAGCTGTCACAACTTGTTCTGTTGGAGGCCACCAAGAAGTTACCATCAGCAGAGGACAAAGGGAAGACTGAAGGGACTTGTTAGGACTTGCTGATCTCCATGTTGTTCTCTCTCAAAGAAATTTGTGGGAAGGAGAAGCTAATGCAAGAAAACCTCACATGAAAAATGCTTTAAGTGACTACAAAACCCTAGACAACGTTCATGTTTGAGAAGTAAAAGCTGACAAAATTATCTTTTCAGTTTCCACAGCTGCCTCAACAAAATCTTTGACTACCTACCTCCCCTTCATAGGGATGTAGATCATTAATAGGCATAATAATATTTAACACACATATAAAGGTTGGGAAGCTCATATTTTAAAGCAATTCCAGATGCTTGGATAAGAGAAACAGTCTAGAAATACCTTTTTTATTATTATTTTGATAATTATCCAAATCACATGAGTCTGTACCCCAAAAATGTACACCTTGCCTTTTTAGATCATAACAGATGGATAAAAAGAAGGCCAAGAGAGATAATAAAAGCCAGATGACCAGCATGTTGGTGCATTGATATTCCTTAGCCAGTGGACACTGATCACAACTGTCCACCTGTTTTCCCTTTACTTGGTGGTGTTTCTATTAAATATGAGAAGAGGTGAGTACTGATGAATAATCTTCTGGATAAAATGGCTGCCCTAGACAAGCTTAATTCTAAGAATATTTTAAACTGTTTATCATTAGGTGTCTTCCCTCTTCACCTCTTGTACAACCACATTTTTCTCTGACTGTCTTCTGATTTTTACCATCAAAGCACATCATTAATCTCCATTACAAGTCTGCAACTTGCCTAACTCAGTAGAGCTGAGGCTTTGGGGCATGACATAAATATCAATCAAGAAGTTTTTACATCATAAGATTGACATTGTCCAGCATTCAAGTCTTATGAAGAAGCCGCTGGTTTTGGAATTAGAAAGCTTTGTCCATCTCATTGAATGCACAAGACTGAGGGAATACAGTTTTCCATTTGCAAGTACACAGGCATCTGCAGCATAAAACATGTAGTATTGGTCACAGGGAAAAGTGAACTGACACACAACAGATGAAGAGCTTTTCTGGGGGATAATCACTTCTCATTTTTCACACTGGTGACATAAATATATCACCATAGGCCCATATAAATATGGGCCTTTGCCCCATAGCTTCCTACTTCCTTGCTCCCAATGTTCAAAATGAAAGCACTGTGCCCTCCATGGGTATGTAACTAATTTAAATTCACAGAAGAAACACACCACAACCAGCTTTATTCTGAGTTAAATCCTGCCAGATGTTGAGGATTCTTAATTTCCATTGAAGTCAATGGGAATCAAGGACAACTCAGTGTTTGGCACCAAGCACTCCATGCCAAACAGTCGACAGCGCCTCTGGCACTACACATTCAAATGTACTGTCTCCAAAGATATCATTAATGCTGATACACAGAGCCAGCAATTGGCCCGTGCACCTCCAAAGCTTCATTTTGGCTGTATCAATCCCCATTCTGCCAGGTGCTGAAGTTCTCTTGCAGGAAATGGTTCTGGAAATCAGAGTACCCAACTAGTTATCTGCGGGGCATCAGACACTGCCTGGGTATGTTAGAATTAAACCACAGAACTGATGATCTTTTCTGAAAGTGCTCAGTAATGTACATTCATCACACACAATATCTGCTGCTCAAAATTCAGGTCGTAGGATAGGTCCTTCCCAGAGAAAATGCCATTAGTCCAAAAATGTCTTACTAAGTAGATACGAAGGGAGGATGCATGAACAAAAATGATATGGTAAGAGTTTAAGATCAATAATGGAGGAAGAGATTTTCTCCCATCTGAAGAATATTTGTAGAATTAGGAGAATCCCCTTTCATTCTCCAAATACAGACCTTTTAAAAAGTCACTAAAAAGGTGAGATGGATTCTTCAACCCCAAAATAACCTAGCAATTTAACATATCAGTTTCCACAATCTAGGAGAAGATATTAACTACAGAGCTATAGAGTTGGTCTCTCTTTAGCCCAACGACTATGTGATTTGCACAAAGTGAAATAACCCCTGCAGGCAAGCCTGGATGGGGAGCCTGGCTGACATGCAGGGTTTGTGTCTCTTACTTACCTGCTAGGAGACCTAGCTTCAGATATAGGCAATGCAGCACTTTGTGATGAAAATCCCTTTCATGGAAGTATTGCTTTAACCATCAAGGTCTTCTGACTGTACGAGAAGAAAAAGGATGTTTCTAACAGAAGCTAGACAAAACACACCAACTCACCTATAGGTAAATGCTGTAGAGAAAGCAGGTTCTAGTTTTAGCATGAAGTAGCTGCTTAGGGTGATGACTTTGCAGAGGTCTGCAGTCTACCTTTACTTGCTAACATTAAACTGTAAAATTTTCCATTAGGTCTCAGAGAACAGAGGTAGTAACACATTTTTTTCCCTACTAAAGATGAAATCATTTGAAGGGAACACCTTTTAAAAACTTAGGGCAAATGTGGGTGTTATCAACTGCTTAAGTTTCTTGTACATCAAACTGTCTTGCTAAATGCAGTATTTCTTCTAAATATTCTTAGCCCATTGTTTAAATCAAATTTACTGTCTTCACTTTTGTTTGCAGTATTCAGACTATGTACTGAACAATACTATTTTTGGAACATTTTGTTATTGCAGATAGTTAATTTCATAAAGAGATTGTCACATCTCAGACCCTAAACCAGCGTAGAGTTTTGCTTGTCACTGTTGCTAAATTTAACTTAGGTCTCCAGAGATTAAATACAGATTCATTAAGCTGCTGCACGCTTTTATCCATTCTCATGTTCCTGAAAGATTTCTCATTTATTACAAAGAAAACATGGCTAATTGTTAATTAGAAAGTGCATACGAATGTGATAAGATTTAATTAACTCCAACAAATACAACTCAAACCTTTAATAAAAAGATTTAGTTGCTCTTTTTTTTTTTGTCTTTTTTTTTTTTTCCCCTGGGAAAAAAGTTCTAGACTAGATTTGCAAAAGTCCTATTTAATGTCCCTGTTACCCTGCAGGGTTTGACCTTCAAATACATTCCTTCAAAACAGACCAAAAAGAAAAGTAAAAAGAATCTCACAATACAGTTGAAAATCTGTGACATCCATACTTTGCTGGAAAACCAAAGAGTTTTCCATCAGAAAATGCTCTTTCAACAAGTGTGCTGGTTTTGGCTGGGATAGAGTTAATTTTCTTCACAGTAGGTAGTATGGGGCTGTGTTTTGGATTTGTGCTGGAAACAGTGTTGATAACACAAGGATGTTTTCATTACTGCTGAGCAGTGCTGACACAGAGTCAAGGCCTTTGCTGCTTCTCACCCCACCCCACCAGTGAGGAGGCTGGGGGGACACAAGAAGTTGGGAGGGGACACAGCCGGGACAGCTGAGCCCAACGGACCAAAGGGATATTCCACACCATATGACGTCATGCTCAGCATATAAAGCTGGGGGAAGAAGAAGGAAGGGGGGGACGTTTGGAATGATGGCATTTGTCTTCCCAAGTAACCGTTATGCGTGATGGAGCCCTGCTTTCCTGGAGATGGCTGAACACCTGCCTGCTGATGGGCAGGAGTGAATGGATTCCTTGTTTTGCTTTGCTTGCATGCACGGCTTTTGCTTTCCCTATTAAACTGTCTTTATCTCAACCCATGAGTTTTCTCACTTTTACCCTTCCGATTCTCTCCCCCATCCCACTGGAGAGGAGTGAGTGAGTGGCTGTGTGGTGCTTAGTTGCTGGCTGGGGTTAAACCACAACAAACGCGAAGTATTTAATGAGAAAAGCAAGTCAATATATATGAAATTCCCTGCAGAAAAAAAAAAAAATCCTTTATATCCTGGAAAAGCTGGAAATTTACTTTTCATATAAAATGTTCATTTTCAAATTGATTTTTCTTTAGATTAGTTTTGTTACGTAGGTTATATTCTGACTCAGCAGCAGTCACATTGCACTGAATATCTGTCAAGTCAAGTTAATATCAAATTATGCTCTCTGCTCCCATTGACCTCTGTACATTCAGGAATATGAAGGATCAGGATGTAAGACAAAGCAGAGCAGGTAATAGGATCCTAACATTTGGAACTCCAAGCTTACATTTCTGGTAAATTCAGCTTGTAATGTGCAGTTACAACCTAATTAATAGAATAAAAAGGTAACATTAAAGATAAATTATCTTTTAAGTTAAGGGCTCAAAATTTACAGTTATAATTTAGTTTACAATTTAGGCTTAAATAAACTTCTGTGAAATCTGAGAAACAGCAAAAAAAGATCTGAATTGCCCATAAAAGTGGAAGAGTTTGAAAGATTTCAGATTGATAGATGCAGTAAAATGGAAACTTCCTTTATCCCACACTTTTTATATAAAAATTACCGATTCTTCTTGGTGAACCTCAGATGATACTCTAGGAGGACGCATATATTTTCTATGCAGCAGGGCTCCTGATAAATAATGACATAAGAAAGATTTACTGGAAAGTCTCTCAGGCTCTTTCATGTGTTTCTCTCTCTCGTGGAAAGTTCTGTTGGTGAAACTTACATTGTATTAGATTTGTCTGTACCTACTACTTAATAATTACAAGGTGCATCCAAGTGCTCAGTTTTCAGCTAAAAATTGGAAATAAATATTCTACTCACTTAAAATGTATTTGGATAGGTGTTATAAGCTGAACATAACAAGTGACACTATATGCCATCATTTTTATATATATTGTAATAAATGTAACAACTGTAAATATAAACGCAAAATTAAGAATCTGAAAAGGTCTCAAGACTTAGTATATGTCAAGAAGTTCTGTGACACTGTAGGATGTGTGCTGTTTTATAGTACATGCTGGGGAAGAAAAGCAACAAGAAAGAGTTTAATTTGAAATAGTAGAGATCGGGCTCTCAAAAAATGGGTGAACATCTCTGGGCTTTGCAGACCGACATTTATTCCTTGCAGAAAAGCACCAATCCTAGAAACAGTTCTGAAATCTGTATAATATGCCAATAATGCACCAAGAAGAGTAATTTTTTGCTGGTCAGTTCCAGAGACAGGAAAAAAGTCATTTGTGTACCGATAACAATACATATCAGGCAGAAAAGGAAGAACAGCACAAGGCAAAATTTGCAAAATTCCCAGCATTTTCCATAAAGGGGAGGAGGCATAACAGTTCAATATTATGCCCTGCAAACTCTGCTACATGTTCATATTCAGACAGTTTTCTCAAAAAGGAAACTAGATGTTATGTGCAGGATTGATGATAGAACCTACCACTTGCAACACGGTCAGCAAAAGAGAACTCAGCTGCTCTTGGGTATGCACCATCATAGGGTACAAGTGGCTCACCATCCTGCAGGTGGAGAAAATAGGACAGGAAGATCAGGCTTACACAGAGCGGGTCACCCCCTTTGAGACCCTCATCAATGTCTTAAGAGTGAGAGACTGTCCTTTCCATTTAGCTGAAATATCTTACATATTGTAATTGCAATCCTACTGTGATTAATATTGTGTTCATGCCTAGGATATTGTGTTCATGTCAGGGTATCAGCTGCAAAATTAGAAGGGATGGTAAAGCATCCAGTGAAACTCTCTCTCCTTCTCATACTCTTAAAAATTTATCTTGCAAATCTTCATAAATTACAATAAAAAACAGAATTGAACTGCATGAAGAAGCACATTGCCCATTTACCATTTCTCACATGTCTAGAAAAGCCATGCCGCATTACTACCCTAATAACTAGTGTGACTTTGAACATCATAATACAAAACATCTGTGTCCACTCCCACAGTGACCAATGAGAGCTAATTTTCTACAGCCAGGACAAATTATCGTCTTCAAGGTTGACAGCATCTGTCTCTGTGATGTATAAACATGTCTTCCCCTTTGGCCTAAGAGAAGATTCATCTAAGCAAGAGAGCAGAAACAGGGGCACTACAGCAAGGATACCCCTTGTGGGAAACCAGCTGTTAGCTATTTATCTTTGTATGGCTGAGGAGCCTTTATCCAAGATACAGCTGTTCCTTCCTTTCCTCCTTATTAGCTACACCTGCCTCAAGCAGATGGGTGTGATTGTTAAATGCTTTTCTCAGTATTTAAAGTTTTATACCTGTTCTTAGTATTCCCTTGTTCTCACTGGTAGTAGTTTAAAGACACTGTCAATTTATCTTCATGGTAAAAAAAGAGACAGGCTCGTTTTTATTTTCGTAGAGATCAATGAATAAAATATTCCTTGTTTTTTAAGGTTTTACAAATCCAGGGAAGACAGCTGTTTTCTTCCATCCAACTATGAATTCTTAACACAGCTGTAACATTATGTGACCTCAAAATTTTTACTAGGACTGAAATTTCCCAAAGGAAACATGTGCTCCTAAGCATATGTCACACAATTCTTCCTCTTTACATAAGACTCAGCTAAACATTTAGTGGCCAATTATGCCAATTACAGTGCCGTTTTTCCCTTCAGATGACAGCATTGGTTTTTGGAAGCACAAAAGCAGACAGAGTATAATTTCTACCCACCCATATGTAGTCATGTACTGGATATGTAAAGTCTTCACACTTGCTTCCCATCCTACCCTTCATAAGTTTTCTTAAGTCCATGCTCCTCTGCACTGAATACTCATATCATTTAGCAGGATTTCTTACAGCAACACGTAAAGGCTCCACTCAAAACTTGAACTGCCTTTTCCAGGTGTTGTATAAATATGCAGCAAGAAATTGCAAGCTATACAGATAAAATTTTGAAGCTCAGAATGGGCAGATCTGGGAATAGACCGCAGGTGTCCCAATTCTCTCAGTGCCCTTTTTGCTGTTCTGTCTCATAAATTATTGATTCACATTTGTTGTAACATTTATATCTGAAGCCACCAAAGCACGTTTGGAAAAACTGCCCAACAGATCAGCCTCCTAATGGCACAAAATACACAGTGGCAGATCCATTTTGCTCAGCTTTCAACTTTGCCTTCTCACTCGATCAGCAGCCACACAGCATCTGAAATTCCATCCAACATACATAACAGGTGATGAGTACATTGAAAGTAAGCACCAAGATCGTCAAAATTCATGCAACATGAAAGCTTCTTTCAGCTTAACAAGCAGATGAGCAAAAGCAGTCCCTGAAGATGGCTGAGGTTTCCATTGACTGTATGCCAGACACGTACATATCTAGCATATTCACAAGCAGGGCTGCCTGTAGCCTAGGGCAGCCCCGTGCAACTGGAGGCTTCATGAGCTTGGCCTTGCATGGTGTCCTTGCATGTTTTGGTGGGAGCACAGAACACAGCCTGTCCCCTTTCATTCGCCCTATTCAAAGAAGCAGCAGTGCCCATCAGGGGCAGCTTCCCTCCTGACACCATTTCTTGCTGGCTGGGACTCCACCCTTGCCCGAGATCCCAAAAGCTGCACGACTGCCCCTGTCTCTCATTAACTTCATTCATCAACAGTTGATTTCTGTTGGAAAGGCATGGGATGATAATTGCAAATCATTCCAGTAGATAAGCAGGCCAAATAAAGTAATGTCTGGTAATTCATCTAACCCATTTCTTGGAATTAAAAGGGCTTTCTTGTAGATTGAGAATAAATTAATCATGAATCTATAAACCAGAGAACACTGGTAAACTCAAAGAGAATAACGAGTACATGACAGGAAGCAGCACATATCATATGCGAGGATGTATTTGCTCATTAAGCACTACACATAAATATGCAACCTTCTTTTCTGAAGGACGAGAAGGATAAGCTGTAGGTGGAAAAGAGTAAAGAGTAACAAACAAACATTTGCTCTTATTCAACCACCCACGTTCTTTCTTGTAAAAATAGATGCATGCAGACAGACAGAGAAACAAGCCAAAAATGGGGGCAGAGGCATATGCACAATATATTCACAAAGATTTAAATAAAGGATGTTTGGCCGTTTGGGAGATGAAGGTTGTCTGAACTTCTTCATCTAATTGGGAAAGGATTTCAGCAGCAATTCAATTATTTAATACAATTTACATTCATTTTTCTCCAAGAATGGAAGGGGGAAGAAAGAGAAATTGCTGTTTTTCTTCCCTCTACTGCTTGTCCTCCCCACAGTCATCTGGATGCAGTTCAACATGACTCCTGAGGCTGCCTGTGCTCTTTGGCCACACACTAATATTGCTTTTATATGCTTTATTATAATCACTGTTGGCTCTTTCAGGTCATCTGCTGTATATTGATTCTTAGTACCGGGCCCGCTGCAACATGCTTTTACTTACAAACTTCTAAATGACATCATCTGGGGAGACTCTGGCTTCTATACTGAATTCCTCCTTATTCTCAAGAAAAATGGTTCTGCTTCTTTATACATCAACTGTGGAGGGCTGTGTGCTTGGCTGCTCGTAATCTGAAGCTGGTATCATTTCAGAATCTGATGTAGGATTGAGTGACAATCAGCTAATGAGGTTACTGCCTCTAGGGTCTTGCTCATCTCTCCAGAGCTACAGCAGTGTAATAGGTTGCAGAAGGTGGTTATGAAATCATTTGCTGTTCTACCTTCCTCTTACTTGTACAAATGAAAATTTTGCTGTGCTGTAGCATAAAATACTTACCAAAATACTACCCCTTTTTGAAGAGCCGTGCAGCTTCTGGAAAATAAAATGGCCCTGCTATATAATTCATTGTATAGGGTAAAGTATGTTTTGTTGATAATGTAAATTAAAAACCTGATAGAATGTCTGGAATCAGTTTTCCCAGAGTGGCCATCTCTTGGAGTCCTAGAGACCAAAATGTGATGGAAGGCTTTTTACAAAAGGCTGTTTAAGATGTAGCTATTTCTTATTGTTTCAATATAGCGCTCCACCTACATTTTCTCAATCTAGGTTGGTTTAGCATAAAATATAGCTTTTTAAGATGGAAAATTGTTATTGTCATGGCGTGCTTAAGACCAGCTTCAGTTTCTTGTCTTCTCCCCAAGCTTTGAGGAGTAGTGAGCTCACCTCAGCATGTTTCTTCAAGTCCCCTCTATTTTTTAGACTTCTTCCTGATATAATCTCCTGTAACCTCAAACAAATCTACCCGTTTTGGATGTTGTCTTCAGGTTTTTAGTTTGGTTTTTTTTAGTTTTTGAGTTTGAGGTTTTGGGGGGGTTTTTAATGTTACATGGACATTATAAAGGACCAATATCAGAGTGAGCTTAAACTGGCCTTTATCTCCTGCTTACCTATTCCTTCGTCTTTGCTGTGTGTCCACCACCGTCTATGCACAATTAGCACCCTTATGCTGTGCTAGTATACTTGCATTGAGATCCCTACTTTGATGGCTATTGCATGAGCTATTTTAGTCATCTGTCTGCCTTTTTCTTTCTCAAATTCTTGATCTTTGGTATGCCAGATCACATCTTAAACCTCTTCTAGGACTTAAGTCAACTCCCTGTTAACCTTCTGGAAGCTTGACTAGTTCCATAATGACCACGTAAGAACCGGAAACATTATTTCATGTTAGCCAAATGCCCATTTCCATTCAGTACTATAAAGAAAAGAAAAGAAAAGAAAAGAAAAGAAAAGAAAAGAAAAGAAAAGAAAAGAGAAAAGAAAAGAAAAGAAAAGAAAAGAAAAGAAAAGAAAAGAAAAGAAAAGAAAAGAAAAGAAAAGAAAAGAAAAGAAAAGAAAAAACAGTTAGCAGAGTATTTCCCTGGTCTCTGAGCTCTTTAAACAGAAAACATGGTGACTGCACTCACTGGACCAACAATACAGTACTAAAAGCCATAGAATTGTTATGAAGACATTGAAAAATAATCCTAGAAGTATCTTTTCAAGTGACATGATTAAGAGTTTTCTTTCAATCTCTGAGAACCAGGCATGGTCTTGTTGTGGTTTAACCTCAGCCGGCAACTGAGCACCACACAGCTGCTCGCCCACTCCCCCCCCCCCCCCCCGCCCCCCCCCCCCCCCCCCCCCCCCCCGGTGGAATGGAGGAGAGAATTGGAAGAGTAAAAGTAAGAAAACTCGTGGGTTGAGATAAAAACAGTTTAATAATTGAAATAAAATAATAATAATGTAATAATAATAATAATAATAATAATACACAAAGCAAGTGATGCACAGTACAATTGCTCACCACCCGCCGACCGATGCCCATCCAGTCCCCGAGCAGCGGCCCCCCTGGCCAGCTTTCCCCAGTTTATGTACTGAGCATGACGTCACATGGTATGGAATGTCCCTTTGGCCAGTTGGGGTCAGCTGTCCTGGCTGTGCCCCCTCCCAGCTTCTTGTGCACCTCCAGCCTTCTCAGTCAGTAGAGCATGGGAAACTAAAAAGTCCTTGGCTAGTGTAAGCACTGCTTAGCAACAACTAAAACATCGGTGTGTTATTAACTTTGTTCTCATCCTAAATCCAAAACACAGCCCTGTACCAGCTACTAGGAAGGAAATTAACTCTATCCCTGCCGAAACCAGGACAGTCTGAAAACCAATAGGGATTGTTTCCAACACGTGGACGTTAGTCTTTTGTGTTTAATTATGATCAAATTGACATTTTGCCATTTTAAGTGTACATTTGATATTTCATATCTATAAAGTGTTAGGTACATTGCACTCAAAGAAACTGAACATTTATGAGAACAATCAGGCAGTCTTTATCTAAAATTTTTCTTTCATTGTTTCAAGCCAGTAAAAACAACAATTTAACCCATCTCAGTACAGAAATAGCTTTCCAGTGATCATCGATAAGGCAGGACTCAGAACATTCACTCTTAAAACATTTTTTTGCAACCACCAGGAAAAAAGAGCAGTCATTAAAACCACCAGTGTCACTTAGGTTCAACCCCACTTATTACAGAGCAGAAACATTTTTAAAAGGCAAAGCAGAAGTATCCTGAGTGAAATCCACCTTGATACGTTGTAAGGAAACCTACCCTCTGTCATCTGTAGTGGATAACTCAGCTCAGTTATCCAGAGCTGAGAAGGTCAAATAAAATTAGGGACATGGGGAAGGAAACCCACACTTATCAGTTCTGTGGTTTGGTTTTTTTTCTTTCTTTGCACAGATGAAGACGTTACAAGCCTATAGCTAGGTCTCTAATAACCACATCTACTAAGAATAAGCAAATACAAAAGGGCAAATTCTACACATTCAAGTTGCTTCTACTGTTCTGTGTTTCTTTGCTTTAGAAAATACCAGAAAGAGCCATAGAACACCTCAAAATTATGGAGGGAAACCCAAGCCTTATTTTAACATCCACTGGTCACCCCTAAGCTCAGTGGACACTTTTCACTTGCCATCTCCTTTAGAAACTATTCATGATGTGAAAATCCAGAGACGCAAACTCATGCACAAAGGATGCTTCAAGTCCCTCAACAGCAGTAATGGCTGGAACAAAAAAGGTGGCTGATGGAGAACGTGGAAGTGACACAAGGACATGGATCTAAGACACCTTGGAAGGTCCTTTAACACCCTTCACAGAAAGGGCAGCTATCCCACAAAATGCTGCTATGAGGCTTCTGATACCAAAGGAACTCCACAACAGTACAACCATCTTGTTCACCTTCCACTTTCCTATATTAATGGACCTGGGTGGCCAGAAGTACTGAGAGGTTCCTTGCAGCACAAATTGGATTTTCTTCCCAGTGCTTGGGAAATTTTGTTCTGAGCATAGTTTAAAAACCCTTCCAGTGGCTACTTTGCCTAACTACGTATCTTTATTTTTGCATTTCTCTTTATTATACACATCAGAAGTTTTAGAAGATCATGTTGCTGGTGGTTGATTTAATTAGTACTTGGGGAATTGGGTCTGGCAGGTTACATGGCTTCTTGCAGGGTGGAAATTCTCAATTAGCAGTATGTTAATGAATGCACAGAAGCCATATTTTCTCATTTTCACCTTTACCCTTTTCCCAATTTCAGGGGATAAAACAGGCCAGTTATAATTTTTGTCAGGACAGGATTAATAGCTTGAGTTCACACATACAACATAGGGTTGCTTTTGTCATCTCATAGAACAGCAGTAAGTACAAACCACTTAGATGCTCTCATTTCTAGCAGTTCATATGTTTTAAGTATCTGAAATGTTGGGGGGTTTTTAATGGATCATTACATTTCCACATTTTAGTAGATTAATTTTTGCTGTTTCGCTCTATAAGAGTTATAATTCGTTACTAAGCCAATGGGTTCTCTTTGCAATCAAAATTTGTCTTCCAAATCTGCAAAACTAGCTTATACTTCTGTGCTAGTCATCTTGCAAGTCATATTAGGAAATTAGGGTTTTTTTAGTCCTTTTCTATTTGTATTTCTTTCCTGTATAATATTTTTATAGTGTCGATATAATGTTGGTAGGAAACCTAAAGCAAGTCACACAGCTGGCTTCAATGCTACCATTGATAAAACTCTGCTGGATTTAATGGTGGCTTCATTAGGCATCAGGAAGTGGTGTGTGTATCCTGTGTAAAATAATATATTCAGCAATAAATGGTTAGAAAACTGAGTAGTAGCCAGATTCTCAAGGTTTCTCTATAAAACAAAAATTCTGTTGGGGAAGCCAGACTGGTTTTGCTGGTTTGCCTTTTTTTAATCTGGTGTCTATTATTACAGTCTTTTTCTATGGTCTTGTTGCTAGTGTCATTCACAGTACAAACATTATTTCCACTTAAATGACACAAAGCTTACGAATATATTGGAAGGGAAGAGGGAGGATTCTTTTCCTGTCTCTATAGGTGTGGAAGCTTGATCAGCAATAGAAGTGATAAGACTACAACTGATTTATTTCTCTATTGTGGAGATACCAAGACTATTTAAAAAAACCCATAAAATTGGATTGTGGTTAAATATTATTTTTATGTAGGTGGTATTTCAAGAAACCCCATTTCTGCCCATCTCAGTAAGTAATTGTTATCCAAGACTATTACTTTAAAATTAATTAGAAAAAGGAAAAAAAAGATTAGAAAAGAGATCATCCTTGCCTGAGTGACTAGAAAGTGATGACTTCCTTTTTTTTAACACAAAAAATGTTTTTCTTTGATGAGCAATGAGAAAAGAAGCTGATGAACAATGTTTCTCTTCTCTGATTCGTTTTCCAAATAAGTTTCTCAAAGAAGCCTCCTGCTGTTTTAAAATAATGCAGAACATCATACTAAATAATTACTAATAAAAAGGTATTATCTGTTTCTGCAACTACAGCATAAGCAGGTTGTTTGATTATAAAGAAATATTATAAAGAAACCTGGATAAAAAATATGGAACACTTGGATTACTGAAAAGGTTCAAAGCAAACCAAATTTTTTGTAGTTAACTTCTGCGCATTCTTCTTTAGTGACTGTTTCATATGTCCATTAAAAGAGAGATATCTAAAAGTTAGGAACAATTAGGTAAAGATGAAAATGGAAAATTATGCTGATAGCTTTCTGCATATAATAATAATTACAAACTTTTCATTCTTTTAGAATTTGGCATGAGTTTTTGATTCACCTTAAAACTTATTCAAGCATTCCCACCTTTCCATTTAAAAGGCATAGATTATGCACATTTCAATTAAATTATATTTTTTTCAGGGGAAGAAAATAAAATATCTGCTCTTCACGTCTGCGTTTACATGCCACAGTCAGGATTCACCTGAGAGTCATAGCCAAAGAAGAAATACTGGAGTTAGAGATTTGTCTGCATCTGTCCATATACTAAATACCTCCTCAGAATGAAATAAATACTGTCAGAGGGTATAACCAAAATAGCAAATGGACCAGCCTGCAGGAAAAAAAAGAACAGACTCAAGTGTTTTCAAAATTGGATGTTTGACGTTAAGTACTGAAGATCCCCGTTTAGGTTATGGTAAATGAGTACTTCAGATAACAAATCACTGAGTGCTCATGGACCAGTGGCACAGCTATCAAGTAAGCTTTACAGATGCAGCGCCACCTGAGGCCAGAACACTCAAAAGCCCTCAGCCCCGAAGCTGGGCAAGGTTAAACACTGAATTAGGGGCACGTTTCATTCTTTGCAACACATTCCTGGCCTGTCACCCTGGGCCGTTCATTCCAGATAAAGACAGTAACCTCTACATATTCTTTACGCTTCTCAAATTTTACTGGAATCTCTCTGCTGGAGCCCCTGCTTTGCTTGTCCCAACATTCAGTCATTAGTCGACAGCATTCTTGGAGTGTTGCTTTTCTTCTGCAAGCCAAAATGCAGCTGAATTGAAAGGTACCTGCTTTACCTTTCTCAAAAGAAATACTATTTCAGTCTCAGTAGTTAGCAAGTACTTTATATTTTGTCAGTATTATCTAATCAGTATTGTGCTCATATTATCTGCAGTTGCTAGCCTCATTTCATCCTTGCAATGTATCAGCAACTCAGGAAGGGTGCAGGG
>NW_008824754.1:2525409-2535120 GCF_000699105.1 Pygoscelis adeliae | reverse complement strand
CTTCTTCAATCCACTGGAACACGCTGTCTCTCATCACAAGAAATGGGGAGGGTTTGTGCCAGGAGTACTGACACATCTGCTAATGACTGTTTGCCCTGTGCTGAGCCATGTACCACTGGTTTGAACTCACACCCACTGAAGCCAGTGGCAAAGCTCTACTGGTTGCAGCAGGACCTGTATGAAGAAATAATGCAAAAGCAAGGATAGCATGGCCTATCTGCACACGCTCATCTTCCCCAGCATGGTACTACATCCTAGCCCAGCCTTTCAAAATACACCAACTACAGCTTGCATGCTGAATGCAAAAGGAAGAGAAAACAGGGTTGTATTCAGTGAAGATATTTTAACTGAACAGACCTTTTAAAGCTTTACATACCAGGGCTATTTTTACAACCTCCATACCTGATAGCATTTGATTTTAATTTACAAGTGGATGGACTTGCATCAAGTTGTCTGAAGTCTGTTCTTCATATTTGGGTTTCGTTTTCTGCCACTTCCCTTTAATGATCTTGGAATCTCATAAAATTTTACAAGAGTTACCATTTTTCTGACATAGCATAAAAATCTCAACAAGACATCGCAAGGAGACATCTTTGCATTTAGACTAAAATAAGTATTCAGAATCAGTATTTGTCTTCCTAACTGCTAATTACTGTGATTAGGTCTAGTGTGTGGTTTCGCTGTTCATTATGAATTTTGTTCTGTTTTTATAACATAGATGTCTTCCTGAGAGTTCTCTTTCAAAACTAAACTCTGAACATTTAGCACCCAACTGACAGCCCCTTGCTGCTTTCAGTGAGTAATTTTTCATCGATAATTTCATTGATCTGTGTGAATACTCGCTTACCAGAGGGAGTAAGAAGACTCTTATACACTAATGATTTTTCAAAGTGATTCATTGCTTAAGCAACAGGGGGACACATTCAGATATCCTGACACTGGTGGTACTGTCCTCAGTACCTCCACTGAGACTTAGCTTTGTGGTGACAGAATATTTAACCCAAGTATTGGTGTCAGAACATGGCCCTCAACATGTTAAAGGGCTCCAAAACACAGCCATTATGTAAAAGGGATGTGTGAGTGGACAAAGCTCTCCAGCACAGAGAGGAACCCTTTCCTACCAGTTGCTTACAGGACAGATTGCCCTGAGGACAAGAAGAAGCAAAGATGTTTTGAGCTATCGACAGCCTTCAGAGTTTCTACAGGTCCAGAAGGAAAAATCACAAACGAAAGAGCCGTTCTCCAGGTCCGATGGAGTAGAAAGTCTGAGTGGACTCACAGCACGTGATGTATCATCAGGATGTTCTGACAGGTCTGACTGTCTTGTACTGCACCTACTGTCTTTCCACGCAGAGCAACTTGCTTTTCCAGACACCTGGAATATCCTCCAGAAAAGCAGCTGAGAAACGCTCTGCCCGGTATGCTCTTCAAAACAGGCTGAGAATTTGACAACAGCTAGAGAAAAGCCCATACAGAGACTTTCTGAAATCTCTGTTCTTCACTGGTGGGTCAAAGTCTTATCAGCTGGCACCCAGGGCTCATGACCTGTGGGGTCATGCCTTGAAAGAGAACTGCTCACAGACATGTGAGCCTCCATGAATAAATAGGCGGTAAATCACATCCCCAGTGCATAGTCCAGATGTTTTTGGGGGAGGTGACTTGCGTGTATACTTGGAGTTTATGCTGGAGCTGATGTGTTACAACCATCTGCAGCAAAAAGCAAGAGCTATATTTCCACTTTCATCCATTTCAGTGACCAGCCCATAACTGGACAACCCAACCCATAACTTCACAGTATCTATCTGCTGATTTAATCTTCCTGCAACTTGGTCTTCCCAGTGCTTTCTCTCTGTACTGAGGTACTGGCTCAGCACTGCGACATGACATTTTCTTTAGTCTGTTTAATGAGGTACAATATATCCATCCTCTGCGGACTCCTGTAAGGATGAACAAAGGGAAATTCACTCATCAGCTCAGAGAGGTACCAGGCACAAGTGGGAGCAGGCACAGGAAGTCAGTCTCAAAGCTTCCACAGATATGGAGAAAGATTTAACAGCATCAGGCAGGCTAATGTATTTCAAGCACCACTTAATAGCAACCCATAAACATTACTGAACATACTGAATGAGAATTTTACAGGAAGCAATTCACCCGTTTCCTAGTTTTTGGTCTTTCTGAAGAATAGAAAAGGGGTTATGAAAGTCGCTATGTAGGAGTGAGCAGCTTCATGATAAAATACCCACAAAACCTCCCTCCTCTTTCTATCAAATAACTCATATCAATGCAATTGCATTTTGCTGAAGTATCTTGTAAGTGAGATAGGCCTTTCAGAGAGAACATTTTAGACTGATAAAAAAATATAAAACAAAAACATCTTGATGGAATGACGTGTTTGTCCATTTTAAATTGACCTCTTAGGAGACATACTAGACTTGTGGAAAGCACATCTGAAACTACAGCCAATGCACAAGGGCTAGCTGAAATGACACCAAAGCAGTCCATGTATCTAAGAGGAATTAAAGACTGTTGAGGGACAACCTGACTACACAGAAGCAGATCAGGAGTACCTCACAATAATGAAATAAAACTGGTTTAAGAAAGAGATAATCAACCCTAGAATTTTAAAGGAAATTTCCCAGAAGTTCTTCTCTTCTTTTGTGCAAAAGAAGCATTGAATCTGAACAGAGGAATTAATTTAAATATTTTGGCATAACAAGGTACTTATATATCAGAATCATATTTGCAGAGTAGAACAGAAACAGTACCAGTAGACTTGGAGACTTCTTATTAAAAAAATAAAAAAAAAAACACAAAAAAATCTACAGGTCTGTTTACACATATTTTAATTGCTCAAACATTTAAGCTTTTTAAAAATTAAGATAACAGAACTAAGCTGCATAGCTGGGATGTGCACGTCTCAGCAGAGCTTGTCTGGGGGAGCCACTTTCAAAAGGTAACATACAGATTGTGGACGACAAAAGCTAGCACAAATAGAAAAGGTTAGGCATGCTTTACATTGAATAGATGTGGATTTTCACTTGCAGTATATTATATCTCTATGCTATTTCTATGCTTGATCTGGAATCTTCTCTGTTTCTTTCTCTGGAGCTCTGGAGCAGGTCCAGAGTTCTAAATATTTTCCAAAAAGAAAAAGTTTCTGCTACTCACATGAATTTATAACCCAACAAATCCAACACTCCAGCTTTGCTACAAATTTCATCCATGCTACAGGCAGCAATGAAGCAGAGAAAATAATTACATATATCAAATTCTTGGCTGCATAATGTAACCTATGTATCTATGGTATAGTATAAACTGCAAAGCAGATCCACCTGTTGTCTAATATCCTCATAGTGCAGAGCCCTTACATCTCCCTGATTTAAAATTAAATGTAAATTTAAGCATGTGTTTAATTGTTCCAAAGAAAATAGCAAAATCAGCAGAAGAACTTGAAATAGAAATGAGTATAGTTATTTCATCTGACTTTATACTTCTGTTTTCCTCAGATTGCAAAATCTCCTGTGAATGGTATGCATTTTTCTACCACTAATAAATAAATAAATAAATAAATAAATAAATAAATAATCATCCTGTCTGTCTTAGATAACCATATACAGATGATCAGGAGTTAGCTACCTGCAGCCACATTAGGGTCTTCCAATTGTCCGAGCCCTTTGCAAGTTTAGGAAACACAGATTAACATCATTGCTGACTTCACACAGGTGCCTGGGAAAGGAAGGTGCCATTGATCGCGAGCCAGCGGGAATTCCCACGCTTGAACTGAGTGTCCCAAAATAGTACCGTGCTTCTCATCTGTCTTGCTTCACTCTGTGCCCTTAAAGTCATGCAAAATGCAAAAATAATGAGTAGCAGTGTCTTTTTAAAATAAAAAAAAATGTGGTTGTGCCCAGCCTGTGTGAAGCCTTTCTAAGGAAGCAGTTGTCACAGCAGATGGTGTCCTTTTCATAATCCAGGTTGCAGAAATGGCAGTGAAGCAGCATGAATGTTGTGTAAAGGTTGTAAATGTCACAGCCTGTTACTGCCTGGGCACCTGTACAGAGCAGGTGTCAGTGCTATAAAAATTGTCCATCCTATGAGGCTACTCTTCTGAAGTGGGAAGGTATGCACTGGAATGAGTGCTGCTTCTTTTGGTTACCTGGCTTGAGCTCTTATTGGGCAATGGAGCAGTCAGGAAGGGTTAAACCGTTCATCAGATCCAATTGAATGACAAATAAATTTATCTTTAGCAAGAGACAGGAAAGAAATAAAATAACAAAGTGTGCTGCAGGTGAGTACAAACAATGCCTTCAGCTCAGCCAACTCTAGTGCCGACCACCCTGCAAATTGCACTGCTCTCTGATGCAGAATTGAACCAGGAGTGTTTGGCGAAGGACTTTCTTAACTGTGGACAGAATGAGATGGGATATTACCACTATTCTTTATTTCTTCAAGACATATTCAAACCCTGCAGCGATGAAAGCTCTGTAAGTATCTTGATATACCATGCTATAAAACTCAAGGTGCTGAGCATCTAATTCTAAAGATCACAAACTGCTTGTAACTCAAACTTAGGCAACTAATCCCCTGCATGAGGAAAAATATGTTTCTAAGCCTCAAATGAATTTAATGTGATTTGCACTTCCAAATGATAGTTTATGTGCTTCTCCCAAACGTTTGTGCATTTGTATTATGACATCAGATATATCAGTGAAGATAGTTGAATACTGTAAGACTTGCTTTATTTCATGTATGGAAGAGACAAGAGGGCTAAACTCAGGGCTGATTTAAAATGGCACAGGTCTGTCAAAGTCAATAAAACCACAAAGATATGCATGAAGGGAAAGCTATCACCTGAGTTTTCTTCAGTGTTCCTTTTGGATTGTTTTCAGTAACAACAATGATGTTTAGTAGTGTTATTGCAATTTTAATTTTTCTAGTTAGTCTTTGTAGGTTTTTCAGATATTCATATTTGGGACAAAATTGCCCAAGATGCAGTTTCTTTTCAGGACAGGGTGCATTTTTAGGAAGCTTGAAGGAAAATAATTAGTGAATGAGCCCTTGTTGCAAATCAGTCAGCATGCTGTTGACAAGGTAGAGGGCATTTTGGGTGCTGTGTAAAATAGGGATCAAAAGTCTATTAATTAAGGGCTGCATAGGACTGTGATCATGCATTTAAAGAAAATTCATGGCTCAGAGGATATGAACTGTACTAAAACATTTATTTTTACCATATTTGCAGCCACTAGGTGCCACTCTGTGCTGTGGGAAGATCCCAGTAGCCTCCCTGGTAAACAAAAGAGACAATGTCTGGTTTCAAGCTATGTGGAAGTCTGTTCTTTCCTACAGTTACAGGTCTTCTGTATGCTCTCTGTTATATGTCGCTATATCATGACGTGTTCAGACAAGCACAATTAACTCTCCAAAGTTAAATTTGACTGGGTGCTTCTTGATTTTTGAACAGCTGGTTCTGCAGCCTTCAAGCCCTATTACTGTGGAGGAATAAAGTGGGCAGAGGCATAAAATATATAAATGTAGCTTGCTTGCTATGCTTAGCATTGCTAAGTCAATACAAATATTTTTCAGCTAAGCAGCTGAAAGGGATGTGTAGGAACACTAAAAGTTAAATCAACACCGCATTGATATATAAAAGTGCTGATGGTGCAAGGGGAATACAAACCAATCAACAGACTAACTGTTATCAAGAAAAATACTAATAGCTTCTCATTATCACAACTACAACATACCTATTAGAGAGGAATGTATCTCTGTCTTCACCTGCTCATTAGAATGGTGCATCTCTTATTAACACTCAATTAGAAGAAATCCTATTCTGAGTTTACTTTTGTGTATAGTCTCCCAAGAGCTGATTGCTGTTTCCAAACAGAGAACTGACTTTATAATAACATCCTGTTCTTCCACTCTCGAAAAAGCAGAAGCAAAAAAACCCCAAAAAATCAACCCCAAAACCCTGTTCACAATCCATCCTTTACTTTGCATTCAGCTCAACTGCTCCTGAGTTCATTCATTGCTACAAGATGACCCCCTTACCTCTAGTCCAAGAATACCATCAAAACAAAGCACACTCAGTTTATTCTTACAGCCCCATTGAGGCTTGACAAGGTGTTTCAATTCCCCTTTCCCTTCACAATCTGTGCCAGCTAGAATTAGATTACAGGCATATGTACAGAAACAGGGGCAGATAGACCTTGAATCTCTTCCTTATGGTCCTTGTTGTCTGGATGTAAAGGAGTTCTAAAGTACATTAGATCAAATAGCACCATATTCCTCAGAGTTTATTTCAAGTGTGAAAAATTACTCTCTACCTGACTATACAGTGTTTTGCAACTGGCCAGGATGATCCTTCCACAGCTGCCCAGACTCCAAAGCTCTTTCTGAAAACAACACAGGCTCAAAGGTTAACACTTGCAGCCAGACACTGAAAGGGAGAAATTTGGTTAAACCATGACACTCTCTTATAACCAAATTGCTCCCTTTCAGTGCCTAGCTGCAAGTGTTAATGAGGATCCATGTCTGATAAACATTCGCACAAAACCCTGACAGATATCACACTCAGGTATGTCTCACTCCGGTATACTTGACTTCACTGCTGTTCCTTGTTTGTGGGCATTTTTTGGCATATTAGAAGCCCTGGCAATCACCTTATGGAGGCAGAGTATCAAATATAAATCTTAATCTATCAGGAATTAAAATGTGGTTCATCCCTGGAAAAAAAAAATACATTAAGTTTGCAGGTACCTAATGGTAATTTTCCCAGTCTCCTCCTTTCTCTCTAGTAGCCTTCCCTAGAAAGTAATGCAGCTTCTAAGAACTACCCTGATTCCTTTTCTCTCTACCTCACATTCAACAATAAAGCTCTGCAAGCCAAATTACGTCCTTCCTGCTGCCTTCATTGTCGCTGGGAAAAGGGTTTGTATGGCTCTAGCCGAATGGAAGTGAGCAACAGCTGTGAATCACCTTCATGCAGGAACCGCTACCAGGAACAAGACAGAAAAATTACTTAGTTGTTTTCACGGAAAAGAGACCTAAATTCCAGCCACAGTCTTCCAACTTTCACATCAGCTACTGGCTAAAAACCCCCTTTTGAGATCGCAGACAGGGCTAAATATGTTTGTTTGTTTTTTTCTCCACCACCCTTGCAAAACAACAGGATACCATGACAACCAAGAGAGCACATTTCAGAGACACTAGTGTCTGTACTGACTGATACTCGTTGCAGAGCTTAGCACTACCTGTTGGAACTAGTATAATTGGTTTCATTACTTTCATACCGTTATGACTGCAGTACACTCACCGGTACTCCAGAAACCCATTATTCCAGCTCTGCCTGCTCCTCAGACTCAGTAAATGTACAAACCAGCCATAACTGGCTCTCTCATGAGGTCTGGGTTGGACAGTAGGTCCTCAAGTCAAAAATCTTCAGCTGCCCCATTCATTCCTCACCTAACACAGTTTAGTTTGAAGTAAATGGATATAAGAAACTAGGTTACAGGCATCTAACATCTGTCCACTGCACAAGACCACAGCTTGCATCTAAACAAGATGCATGCAAAGTAAAGCTATAGGTCATAGATGTAAGAAGAGCTGCTATAAAATTTAGGACCTCAACAGTGATGAAGCAGTGAGTATAGTCTTCACCACTAATACCTCACCAGAAGAAGCAAGTTCTGAATTATTTTCTTCCATCCACCTGCAGCGTGCTGGGCTGTCACACAGTAAGAAAACACTTCAGATATACGGTGGATAAGTATCCCACGTAAGAACATTTTGTTC
The DNA here is from genome assembly GCF_000699105.1 of Pygoscelis adeliae. Taxonomy (NCBI): domain Eukaryota; kingdom Metazoa; phylum Chordata; class Aves; order Sphenisciformes; family Spheniscidae; genus Pygoscelis; species Pygoscelis adeliae. The sequence continues at coordinate 2,527,329 of NW_008824754.1, read as the reverse complement.
AATTTCAGACAGTTCAAATATTAAAACTAGCACTGATACTTTCCCTATTTACAGATTGCTTATGATTAATGACACATAAAAGAGGCCATTGGCATAATTTTCATTATGGTGATGACATACTCTTATCTAGTTAGCCTGAGAAGTTTTAATGTGTACTTCAGGAAGGCTACAGACATTCAAATGACCTAAACACATTTGCTTGCATAGAACTGTCATATATTGCTTGTGGCCTAGCCTTCACAGCTGGCCAGCCTCATCTTCAGTTTAGATGCCACACATGAGGACATCATAAAATACTCACTGTCTTGAACACCAGCAAGACACCTTCCAGTTTCTGGGAGATAAATTATTCTGATTCAGTGGAAATGGATTCCAACAATGTATGAAAAGATAATACAGTTCTCACTACAGGACAATAAATCATTATCTTTGCATAATACTGATTCTCAAACAACCCCCTTCTTCTTATCAAATATTTTTCTGAAGTCCTTTGCTTAAGGAACAGCAATGTTAGCCACAGTACATGAAATCAGATGAAATGTAATACGTTCTTTAAAGCTGCAATGGTAAGGCTCTGTTACTGGCCTACAACCTCCCTGTCAGCCTCTGCTGAAGCTGCCAAATGAGTCCCCAAGGAGCTATCTAGGGTGTTAAACTGCTTCATCAATCCTGAGTGCCTACAATCCTCTGCAGAATGCAGTAGAGCTCCTGCAGTGAATTATGATCCTTAACGCAAAAAAGCGTGAGCATTTGGAAAGCCTTTCCGCGCAACATAACTTTGCTTATGGAGGTTGCCATTAGCCCACAACACATCTCCATTCTCAGGCTTCGGTACAGCCAGGAACCTTGAGCCCCAGAATGACTGGTAAAATGAACTCTAACCCAGTATTTGACACTTAACAAGAGAGCTATGAACAATTAACGCTACCCTCAACTGAAACAGTTAAGGCAGCATTTGAAGACAAAAACACCTTAAAACTTAATAGAATCCAAGAAATTTAGGACATCCAACCTTGATATATTTATTCATAGCCATAGCCAATTTACATTCACTTCCAAGCTTGATATAATTTGGATTCAGACTAGGACCAGGAACTGAAGCCACAGATGGAAGATTTTATAATTTCTATACATAAATGCATTTCCCTTGGCACCTCTGGAACCTTCGATACTTCAGACTCGCCTAAAAAAGGTGATAGGCAGAAATCTGCTAAAATTTCTAAAAATATTCATAATCTTCCTGTCACTTCTGATCAGGTCTTTTCCTGCAAGAACTGAGTCCTCCATCAGTGGAGTTACAAAAAGTCCAGTTTTCTTTTTTATATTTTTTAACATGCACATGGAAGCACCAAATTAATCACTGAGGAAATTTCAGCTCAAGTGACAATTGTGTATAGATGAAACTGTGAAGTACAGGAGCTATGTATATAAACATGATTATATACAGGTATATATTGATCCTCTGTAAGGCCTTTGACACGGTCTTCCACAACACCCTTCTCTCTAAACTGGAGAGGTATGGATTTGATGGGTGGACTGGCCGGTGGGTGAGGAATTGGTTAGATGGTCGCATCCAGAGGGTAGTGGTCAATGGCTCAATGTCCAGATGGAGATTGGTGACGAGTGGTGTCCCACAGGGGTCCGTATTGGGACCGGTACTGTTCAATATCTTCATCAATGACGTAGGCAGTGGGATCGAGTGCACCCTCAGCAAGTTTGCAGATGACACCAAGCTGAGTGGTGCAGTCGACATGCCAGAGGGACGTGATGCCATCCAGAGGGACCTGGACAAGCTGGAGAAGTGGGCCTGTGTGAACCTCATGAGGTTGAACAAGGCCAAGGGCAAGGTCCTGCACCTGGGTTGGGGCAACCCCTGGGATCAATACAGGCTGCGGGACGAAGGGGTGGAGAGCAGCCCTG
>NW_008824754.1:2493613-2525182 GCF_000699105.1 Pygoscelis adeliae | reverse complement strand
GAGGGAGGTGATTCTGCCCCTCTACTCTGCTCTGGTGAGACCCCACCTGGAGTACTGTGTCCAGCTCTGGAGCCCTCAGCATAAGAAAGACACGGACCTGTTGGAGTGGGTCCAGAGGAGGGTCACGAAAATGATCAAGGGGATGGAACACCTCTCCTATGAGGAAAGGCTGAGAGAGTTGGGTTTGTTCAGCCTAGAGAAGAGAAGGCTTCAGGGAGACCTTATTGCAGCCTATCAGTACTTAAAGGGGGTTTATAAAAAAGATGGTGGCAAACTTTTTAGCAGGGCCTGTTGCGACAGGACAAGGGGGAATGGCTTTAAACTAAAGAGGGGTAGATTTAAACTAGATAGAAGGAAGGAAGTTTTTACGCTGAGGGTGGTGAAGCCCTGGCCCAGGTTGCCCAGAGAGGTGGTGGATGCCCCATCCCTGGAAACATTCAAGGTCAGGTTGGAGGGGGCTCTGAGCAACCTGCTCTAGTTGAAGATGTCCCTGCCCACGGCAGTGGGGTTGGACTAGATGGCCTTTAGAGGTCCCTTCCAACCCAAACTGTTCTATGATTCTATGATTCTATATGTATAGAAACATAGCTCCTGTACTTCAGAGCTGCAGGTTGTACGACCATTCCTGAAAAAGGCCACCAGTTAGATGAGCTCAGCTAATGGTAATGTACATTTGGCTGAAGCCAAATCCCAGCGAGAGGTTTGATTACAAGTGAGCATCTATGGCTATAACACAGCCTGTAATACTGAAAATACATGCCTGAAAATCATCAGTTTTGTTGATAGGCTCATATCACTTCCCGATTCCTGGATGATATTATTGGTTCTATAAGGCTGCATGTATATATTTTTATCAGATTTGTTTACCTAGGAGATTCTGGCTGATCCTGTAGTATCATGAGACAATCATTATTAATGCCCTAATGTTTTCTTGGTGGTACCACACTGATGTGATACAACTGAAACTTTCAGCATTTCTAGAACTCCAGTTAGCATTTCAACTTCCCATTAGTAAAAATCTGGTCAAAGCAGTTAGTGCATCATTTAGGTTAGAAACCGTCCTTTCCTTTCTTCCGTAATAATCTTATCTGCATAATGGATATAGTCATTACAACTAGTCAATTCCATATCAGACCCAGTTTAATCTGGATTCATACTCAGAAAATGATCGGATAGATGATCACCACCTCTATCAATAGATCAAACTTATCTTTGCTTTTTCATAAAATTTAGATCAAATTTAAGGTCTCAAATTTTATTTTTTAAATACCCTCCAGGATAGAGACCATAGAACCCAAAGGAGCTAAGAGCTTTACGGTGACCACCGAGTCCACAATAATACTTTGCTGGCTCAGCTGAGTTCTCCAAAGAGGAAGATGACACTTTCTGAGGCCTGTACTGAAGCATCCAGAACTAAGACCATCACAGACATTGCAACCGTCTGCTCCAGAACAAGAAACACATCTTCAAGCTTATCTATATTTCATCTAGAAAAATACACAAATCTTCAAAAAGAAAAGTATCACAGCACTTCTCATACTTCTGCCAGTGGAGAAGGACTGACAGACAAACACTGTGACAGAAGGCATAGTCACATTTTTGATGGACATTGATTGGAAGACACTCCAAAACTGCAAAAGTAGGATGACTATACAAGATGGTGTCTTAAGTGACCATCTGTATAAGGCCTCCAGAGCTCAGAGGTACAGACAAGAAGTAAAACTTTAAAGTACTCATTTCATTAACAGATGCAGCTCTGCAAACACAATGAACAAACTTACCAAGACAATGAGACTGCCACACAGCAGTCCTCAGAATACGTCATGTGTAAGGTCACTGAAGTGGCACCACTTTTGGCAGCAAGGGTAGCAATATCCAACTTCGATATTGCTTCGATATTGCTTTGATACTGGATATTCAAATAAGTACATCTATTAATGAAATACATATGTTAACTGTTGTTTGTGTGTCCACTTTGGAAAGTTTCATTATTTATCATACTAAATTCAGTTAAGTGAGTTTAAGAAGTAGAAATTAACTCCTGGACATCAAGCTAAACAGGGAACGAAAAAATAAGATACTAATGTCAGTAAGCTTTGTAAACTCTAGTAGTAGGGTATAACTGAACTTTAATCTTTATTCCCTGTTTTGATTTCTGTAGTTCTTTCATTAACCCAGTACTCTGCATCCTCATGTAAGATCTTCCAGCTCATCAATACACGTGTAGACACATTCCTAATTGATTTACTTTATTGATTTAAAGTTCACCAAAAAAGTAAATTTCTTGGAACCTAGGTAATACATGCATGTTTTATTACCGTTGTTTCAATTTTCTTCTATTCCAGGCAAATTTTACCATAAACAAAATCTCATAAGCCTTGATTCAAAAGGTATAACCACCATATAATATTGTAAAAGCAGCAAAATATGAGGCTGTGCAGCAGCCCTCACTTTAGTTAAAAGTATTTTTAATGACTTCATCCTTCATGGTTGCCCAAAGCACCCTGTGAAATAAACCTTTAACTCTTACATCGTTTCTGTCTTAAGAGTAATGAGCCATATGTGAAGACATCTGCAATGCCTGAAAAGAATGATCATTAATTAGAGAGAAGACAGGACACTTTCTGATTGCTGATATGGGGCGGGGGAGGGGGGGGAAAGCCTTTCAAAAAGTCACTGGAATTAAGAAAGAAAATTTGTCCTTTAGTTTGCAAGATGTGAATACTGTAGGTATGATTTTTATTTCTTGCATGTGCTGGGGAGTAAAATTACTACACTGTGAGAGCAAGACACCAGAAAGGAGACAGAGAGCCAAGAGAACGGAATTCTGTGAAAAAGGCTAAGACAACAGCATATGTTGTTTGTATAGAAACCTCTTTCTGACTTATCCGGAAAGTCTGAAGGAAGACCCAAAAGCAGGGCACAGATTGTAGGCTTAACCTCTTCTTTTCCCTGCTCTAATTGCCCTTAATTTACAAATTACAAGGTCAGACACTCTAATCTTGCAGCTTTCTCTGGAACTAGGTGAAGCCTTGGCATCTCTTCCTGACTGAACATCCATTTTGAGTCACCTTCATTTACACCTTTACGTGGCACCATCTGGTGTCAGGCACACCATCCTGCAGGGACGGCCCTATCTGCCTTCTCAATGAAGCATGTGAAACTGTACCTGCAGTAGAGTGGGGTTTTTGTATAAATTTGTGATTTTTTCATTGGTAGCAATCCCTGGCTTTTTCCCAGGAGAAAAACAGCTGGAAGTGTTTTGCAATTGAAAGAACAGAAAACATGCATAGGACAGAGAAAATAATTCACACGGTGAAGTGGAAAGAATGATTCATGCCAGACAGAGATAAGAGGAATGAATCATCACCTTGCTGATCTCTCCCCATTGATCATAAAGGGAAATGAGACAGCTAGTTCAGAACAGATGCCTGACTTTTAGACTCCTGAAGTCAGACGACCGTAATCCCTGTCAAGCTTGAGAGATGAGTGGTTTAGGGCCCCAAGTTTTACGTGTTCTCAGAGGTAGCTCCAGGCCAGAATTGTGTCTTATGCCCAGGTTTAGTGCTGGTTGGACTCTGCCTCTTGTTTTTTATCAAAAAGACCTACTTGACTGCTATATTCTCTGAGGAGGGGTATATTTGCCAGGAAACTTGCACTTTTTATAGACTTGCAAGTACAGTCTTCCATCCTTTATAACAGCTACATATATAAATAGCACCGACTTTTACAGGATTTCTGATCTACGGCTCTGTCTGTATAGATCCATGGTATATATTTCCTAACTGATATGAAAACAAACAAATTAAGGTTATGCATATAGCATTTACATATTTGGTGTACTAATTGATCAGTAAATACCATACTCCCTCTTAATGTGAGAAATCTCCCTATACAAGGTATGGACTACCTAATGCACGCACAACAGACTTGATACCCAGGGTACAGCAGTAAAAAGGCACAAACTGAACATAAATCATCTTGTATTAGCATGGCTTTGAGTCTGAATTAATAAATTCTGTTGTTATATCACGTCTAAACGAGAGCTACTTCATGTCACATCACTTTGTAACATGGAGCACAAGTATTCTCGTCATTCACTTCCAGCTAGACAGACAACTGAAGCATATCTTTTCTCAGCAGAAACAAACCCTCAAGACTGTCATTTCTTCCTATTTTGTTGCCATTATACTGTTATTATGTACAGTTTCTTATGGTTTCCTTTCAGTGACCCAACAAATTATAATTCAGTGATTTCCCTGTGCTATTGAAGACTTCACAGGGAAGGAATGAATAGAAATTTAAGAAAACTTCCTTCATGTTTTATATAAAAGAAGCATTTGTTGATAGGGAGTTTCAGTGCATCAGTGCTATAGATTTTCAGGAAATACAACTTGTCCTTAATTCTCAGTTTTTAGATACCTTTTTAAATGGAAGCTCTGGGCTTCATAAACAAGTACTCTGATTTTTCTCAGTCTGCTCAGCTGAGGAATTTGGCCCCGTGCACTCAGCCTGTTCCCCAGGTAAGCCTACCCCTGGAAGCATGACAATCACTAAATGAGGATTTAGATGCATTCTGGGAGTTTCTGGAGTGTAAGCCTTTGGCAGATGGAGACAGCATCTGAACAATTCTGCCAGATTCGAGCCAGCATTATGATTAATGTATATACATGACCTGTGGAAGTTAGAAAGAATATTTGAAACAAAACGAAATAAGAAGTGCCAACAGAAACCTCCAAGAGGATCAGCCTCCTCCTGATGCTGCTATTAACTCCAACTAACTAGATGGTTTCTACTAAATTCTTCAGAAACAGAGTGGTCTGCTGAATAATCACAACACTTTTTCCAACAGAGGAGGATAATGGCAACTCCAGAGATTATCAGGTACAAGATGTTCACTGTCTAGGACATTGGATCTACTGACTGCTTCTTTCTTGAAAGTAACAGACACAGTAACGCCATGTATAACATAGCAGCTCCTCAAAGGAGTTCCTCATGGAGTAAGGGGGATGCAAGTCTGTACTGCTATATCTTAAGTCAGCAGTCATTCAAAGCAGTAAATAAACTCTTTGCAGCATATTAAAAAAAATTACCCTGTGCTTAGACAATGCTAACACTTATACTCTAGGAAAGAAAATTAATATGATCATACTACTCAGTATTGACATCCTAGTGACTAACATGGAGGAAATCACAGCTTTCAGACAAAGAGATAGACCTCAGGTGACACTTGGAATTAAGAAAAACACACAGAAAATAAATGCCTCTCTTGAACCATTAGGAGAAGATTGGTTTAAATGCAGGGTTTTGCTCCAGACAACAGCTTGGCAATTTCTGATTTTTAGAAGGAAAATCTGTTTACTTTTACTTGAAACACTTATGGATCATAGCCCAGCCCTCAGTGACAGATGTTGATAACACAAAAACTAAAACTGACAGAAATTCTCATCATAAAAAAAAAAAAATATTACTAAGATATCCATCCTGCCAATGCTTATTTGTAGCCTTAACTTGTAACAGACAAACATGTCGATGTTTGTAGCATCAGGGCCCAAGTTTAACTGGATTTTTTTTTTCTTTTTTAAATTTTCTTTCAGTAGCACAGCCTGTTTGGCATTTCCTTGCATGTGTTACTAGGGACAGCAGAAGCTGAGTTATTAGTTGCAGGGACAAGAGATAAGCAGTCAGTGATTTTCAGGCTTGAGGTTGCAAGCCTGGAAACATCAATAGAAGCTGGCCTGTAATCCTGAAAACAGTGAAAAGCAGAAAAAAAATGGGAGGTTACTAAAATAAGCCTTGAATTCTGTTTCAAAAGGGATGTGATAAAACTCCCTAGGTATTTATACCTTCCAAACACCTTTGTAAAAGAAGTTAACATATTTATTATTGCATATATCTGGGGAAATAGGCTTCTGAAGGAAAACAGATCTGACTGATCCTATTCAGAACTGCACTCTTGGTTTTTGAACAGAGCTATTCCTGATATATCCTGCTGGGAGAGCAGGGCTGATCTCAACGGGGAGATTGACCTCACCTATCCAAGCAGGGAGACACGTCCTCTTTAGTTCCCTTTCAGCTCAGTGAAGGGAAACAGGGAGTCATAAGACACAATACATCTGACCTCTTTTAGGTGGTGCTTCAGACCCTGGAGAGCTGGAGGGTGTCCTCTGAAATTTCAGGCCTGTAAGGGGAACTGAGGGTCACCATGGCAGGCTGAACACAACGACCTGAAGTGAGATGCATTCCACCTCAAATCACTGGGTTGAGGAAACATACATAATTTGGTGTCCTAAAAGGATTTGGAAGTCAGGACTTCTCTGACACAATCTTGCATAGCCAGAGACAAGGTGATCCAGTTTTGGCACCTGTAACAGCTAGATTTGGACCTTGGGACTCCTGATGCTGGAGATCACACACACACAGACAGCTATACATGCACGTTAAGTACCTTCCAGCCAAGCAGCAGCACTTTATCCTCATGCAAGCATCTGCTGTTCTTGCCCTCCACAGAAGCATCCATCCTCCTCCTCCTCTTCCTCACACATAAGCTATCACTTCCCCACCTGTGTCTCACAGCCACCCTTCCTTCTCCCTTAACATGATCCACCATGCTCAGTCTTTTCTGTACAGCTAAGAGAGCATTTATTGATGGAAATTTTAAGAAGTCCATTTTAGTAGACTTGGTTTATTTAAAAAATGTTGAAAAAGTACATCTCTTCAATTTGAAATGGATACCTGCCCTCCTGACACTGGGATATCAAAGACAGACAAACATGAGGCTAACAGCACCCTACCCTTTCTGTGCATTGTTGGTGTGTCTTCACAGTTCTTGCCCTGTGGATGCCCTAGGGGTTTCGCAGATCTTTTTGATAGAAGTTTTTTAAAAGACCTCTGGGAATGTGGGGGGAAAAGCTCCACTTTCCTTTTCCTAAAATATTGGGAATTTCTTATTCACCCCTTGTTGCCCTAAGGATGATAATGTACGTGCTTCACGTGATATTTTTCTTCTCAGAGTCTCATCAGCAGGAGCAGTGTGGTCCAATTTCCTCCCCATCCCCAGCAACTGAACCATAAATTGGCAAGCTCACCAAATGAGGGAACATAAGTGTAATTGCACTTAATTGACAGGGCATCACACACAGCAAACTACAAGTTCAAGGGCGGAAACATTAATGACAGCAGTGTGTATATATAGCGACAGTCATTTTTGATCAGGAATAGGATGCGGAGATGTTTTAATTGCCATACTTAATGTTATACACGCCGTGCTACATTTAACCTATTTGAAAGCTGGTATGCAGGTTGCACAGCGTTAGAACATTAATAAATTGCTGCTGCATGTGGTTCCAATTGAAGGGAGAATATGATTCTCAGCTCAGGCTGCACTTTACAAATACTTATCATTTACTTAACCAAGGAAACAATGCTTCCTTTATTAACTTTTCTTATGCTTCAGCAAAGGTTATACAATTATTTTTTTTCATGGTGAGTCACCTCAAACCCCAGTAATGTTTTCATGTTTTCTGTTAATTGCAGAGAAACCAGAGCAGGCAGCAGTTTGCATAACCTTCAGGACACAGTAATGTCTATCTAGAACATGTCTTCCTCACGGCTCAGAGATCACACGTTCTGTTGGTTCATCTCTAATGGGCGGCTCTCACTGACTGTATCTTTAATGTTCTTATCCTAATGGAAAGCAATTAACGGCAACATTTTTTAAGAGGACCAGCCAAAGGGCTGGACTGTAACTTAAAAGAGGACTTATTTTCAGCCAGTGCTTGCAAAATGCTTAAAATTGGCAGGGAAAAAAAATTTATAAAACCCAGAAGTGAACAATGTGATTTGAAAAATCCTGCCCACAAAAAATAACTGCAGAATTTGATGGGCTTTGGTGTAACAAAGATCTGTATAACCACTGTTCAGTATAGGTACATTTCAAAAAAACACCTAAGCTTTATGTTCATGTTCTGATTCTAAATCTCTTATTGCCATGAGACAAAATGCAGTCTGTGCTTATCAGTGGGTTCTGCCCATCAGAAGATCACAATGTTGTTAATATTGAGGGGCAGAAGAGTGTCCACAGAGTTATGTGTTTATTCACTATGCCATTTTCTGAAGGGATAAAATCTTTGGTCCCACTCCTTATATAGCTAGTTTCACTTGCATGCACATACCACCTAATCTGAGGAGTCATTTAGTACAGGAATGTTCAAGTCACAGTTTCAAATTTTACTCTCTTACCTTTATGCCTGCTGTTATCAATCGTGCCTTTATACAAATTAACAGGGACCAATTAGCAGGAGCTTCAGATAAGCCTTTATGTGTTTGATCATATAGCAAAGAAATTAAATGACTGATGTTTTTATCTTAAAGTTACAAAACCAAAATAGCTAACTGATATAATACAAGCACAGACCTATCCTCACAGGACTGACATATTCAGAATATCATTGTAATTAATGTTTAAAAGGGTGGAAGTTAAGGCAAAGAATTTACATAGCAGTGGGCTTGTTCTGCAGAAGTCTGATAGATACATTATGAATACAAAACAATAGTTGCACATAAATGAAGAAATAATATTACAGAAACCGTTCCAAGATTTTTCCATTGTTTGCTTGATTTTCCACACAGTAGCTTGGAAATGGTATATTATTTAAGATCTACATTTGTTTAACTCTTTCAACAGTGGTAAAGACAGGACAACCACAGAAGCAGACTAAAATCAGAAGACTGTGCAGAAACTTCTTCACCATGTATAAATTTACTGTTAAAGTTATACCTGCAGCTTGTTTTCTTCTGTATTCGGTTGTGCTGATTTGTCTTATTACTTTCTGTTCTTGATTCAAAGACCCATCCATGTAATGGAATATGCATTGTGCAAGTGGCAACACTTGTAGCTGCCTTTCAGGACTGGTGCAAGAGGACAATTCAAATCATTTGATTTTTCCACTCACCCACTGTTGTGCATCTCAGAGTTTACAGGGGAGGTCTCTGGCCTCTTGAAAACCACATTAGTTTTGCCATTGATTTCCTGATCTCAGTTATAGAGAAAAGGAAGAAGGCACAGTCTTATAGAAACATCCATCTCCATAATTCATGTTACAGGGAGCTATGTCACATTTTATCTCTGTGGACATTTTCCTGAAGGTGGATGACAAAGGTTCAACAAATTTTCAAGCAGACATGACTGACATTACGGTGGGCAACACAGAACAACAACAAAAGTCAATCAATCAAAAGAAAGAAAAGCATATCAAATGGAGAAAGATCAAGAAGAGCAATGGGAATGACCAGAGGTCTAGAATAGTCTATGAGGAAAGACAGTAAGTATTAGGGCTGCGATGAGAAGACAGAAAGCAACAGCTTTAAACTATGAGAGAGATACAAGGCCAGACCTGCAAAAAGCTTGTTGAAGGTAAGCTTCATGGAGTATGGGAAAGACTTGTCTGGGGAGGCTGTGAAACCCCCATCACTGATAGTCTCAAAAACACACTAGACAAATATCTGTCAAGAAGAACAGACGTATTGCCGAGACTGCCTTCAAGGTCTTATGGGCTTTTTCCAGGCTGTTTTGAAAGATTTTTATACAGTACTTCATTTCTTAATGCAAACACACGCATACTCATTTAAACAGCACAGAAATAATAATAGCAAGTTAGATGTACAAGAAGAACAAACATGGCTTAAGAATAGATAAAAATTAATTTCATAGTAATTACTAGGTAGATGGAGGTACTAAAAATGTAAGCATGAATCTTAATAAATTAAATTATCTTTAGAAATTAATAAATCTTCCAAGTAATTATCTGTTCTGATGAAAATACCTTTTTTTAAAAAAAAAACAAAACAGAAAATTAAAAATAATAACTTGGAGAACACTGCATTGGAAAAAAAATTATGAACAGAAAGAGCTATATCTATACTAATAAATCAAACGTGCCTGGTGCTGAAATCCACTGGCACACAATGGTCCACGTCCATCTTCTTACCCTACAAAACTGTACATCTGCGTGCAGACTCCCTTTTGGAAATGGTCTTTGGCAAGCAGGTTTTTTTCCAAACAATACCCCTAACCATGAGTAAGTGCAGACCAAAAATGTGCTGAGGACTATCCTAGTGTTTTAACAGTGGGGACACTGAAGTTCCAGTGCCCGGGAATGTTTTCTGTCAAAGTTTAATTTACTGGTATAAACATAACTAATGATAGCAGTGCCATAGCAGAGTAAAACCCAAGCTGCTCTGGATTTACAGTACTGCACAAGAATAAATACCTGGTGTCAGGGCCGGGAAGGCACTGCCATGGTGGCTGTTTGGGGTCATAGTGGTAAGATTACAGCCCTTGAAGAGCATGCAGCACAATGGGAAATGCAATTTGGATCTTGCCTTTGCAACCTGAAATTAAAGAGAATTACATTAATTCTGTCTCCTCAACTACGAAAGGGAGAAAAGGGGTTATATGCAGTTTCTGAATGAATCCAAGACTTCAAGACTTAAGGATAAAAAAGACCAGGAGAACAAAAATAGCATGCAGGCTCATGTCATTGGTGTTAACAGGCTTTTCCTACTTTCTTCTGTGGGCTAGCCCCAGCCCATCTAAGAAAATTAAGACTATGGAAAGTAATTAATATATGAACATGACTGAACTTTAGTTTGTATGGATTTGGGTTAGTATGTTTTGGGTCTAGACTACTACAGTATGGCCAATATTGCCAAGCACCAGCCAACTGCCTAGAAACCAGAAGCACTGTTTAGTGTCTAATCCTGCATCCCAGAGATTGTCCTTAACAACAGTAGTCTTTAATTTTACTAATAGGTGAATGAATTGGATTGAAAGCTGAGGTTTTGGTCTCCTCTCCTGATTGAAATGCATCTTCAGCACATAGCATCCATAATAAGAGTTTCCTTTATTAAAAATCAGGGTAGAGAAGCCAGCGGACATAAAGGCAAAGGAACAAGCCCCCTTAGCCTCCAGCTCCTTGGTCCTGCCCTTCAGGATTGAAGCTCTTGGGCTTCCCTTTTCAGCAGCATTAGTGTCACTGTCTTTCAGAAGCAGGAGAAAGTATCCCGCTTTACATTCAAGCAGTCAGAAGTTCAAATTCTGGCAAAACTGTCACGCAGTTCTTGTATATTTTCTTCCTATACCTTGCAGGAGCATTAAACTCAGAAAGAAAATTACAAGGGAAAAACTTCATAGTAAGTGAAGCCATGCTGTAATATCTAACGAGAACACAGCCTTTATTCTGATAAAAGTTCTTTGTGTTACTCTTTTATTGTGAGGGACCATGCCAATTTCTTTGTACACATGGCAGATCAGAAGGGTCTTTTATAATGCAAAGCCTTAGAGTATCTTCTGAATGTACCTGGCATTGCTCTGAATTTGCACTACCTACTGTTCCTCTTCATCTCAATCAAAGAGAATAGCTCTGAACAAAGATTAATGAAAATCGTTATTAAGGTATTATTCGCAGAGATTATTTTTGCTGTTAGTGTCTGAGGCATTCATAATACTGTGTTTATGGGTGAGAGCCATTTTCATTAAAGCTCACAGACACACACACTTTTTCTGTTTTAAGATTAGGAACCAGCGTTAAATTAAAGGGACAAATGCTGGCATCCTGGGTACAACTGTTGTTCCATTCCCTCTGCTCAAAGGAAAAAGATAAAATCAACTAAAATTATTTCCTAATTCCAGGCAGAAATGAGGCACAGAACATTACAGAACTCTCTGCAGTGTTTATTTAATCATATTTATTGAACTCAAAAGTATTCACATCACACTTTATGGTGAAGGGCCTCAGAGGCCCTTAAACCAAACTCCTTCAGTCTCAAATTTGAGAGGGTTACACACCAGATGATATAATTTACACCCAGAGAAAGCTTTGCCATTTATGGCCCATTTAATTGCACACTTACCAGTCATCTGGTGCAAAAAAGATTTGAAAGACCTTCCTTTTTGCTGTGATCAGCAATTTTTATTCCCAAATAATACAACAAGCACATAACTACTACTCATCACTAATTTAATGTGCACAACCATCACTGATGTAATTATGGATGAGACACATCTTGCTTGATTTTAGGTATTATCCTGTATATCTGCACTAGTCACCCTAGGTTCCATTTCAAAAAGACCAAGAGAGTGTCAATCATCTAGTATACTTCAGATATCTATTTTAGGATAAAACATGCCCAGAAGTTCCTCTTTAATTCCTCTGAGCCACTGCAAACATCTAAAATTTGGAAAGATGAATCATGCCCCGTGTGTGCTAGTCTTGCTTTTGAGACACGTGGCCAGAGCCTTTCTGGCTTTCTGGATGATCACTGAACAAGAGGTCAAAGGCTGGAAGACCTTGGTGCAGAAGATGCATCACGAAACTTCCTAAGACATAACATACACCATTTCCAATAAGAATACTTATGTGAGCTAATTTAAGTGGCCTTGCTGCCTTCTCTTAAGCCCTCATTCCTCCCCTTGCTGGAATTCGGATGACTAACTCTTCTAAATTGTCCAAATATTTCCAACAAAAACATGACCTGTAACAAAAACCACTCCAATTAGTGGAAAGTAGGTGCTACCTTCTAACAGGTATATTATTAACCTTTCACAGGTTGAATAGGTCAACTATTCAACCTGACAAGCCTCATTTGAGTGGAGTCAGAAAATAAAGATCAGGATTATGGCAGCGTGCAGGCTATCATAATAATAAAATGTGGCTGAAACAGAAATGAAGTCCTAATCCTGTTCCAGTAGAAAACGTGTGTAGTGCAAGAAAATACTACAGACACAGGTCACATCCTTAGATGTTACCGTTACTGGTCTTCTAAGCATACGTTGACTTAGAGACATTGCAAGGCATCTCAGCAGCTTAATTTATTTCTTTATCAAGAATGAGGGGCTAGACAGGGCAAAAGCCCGTGACAAGAATCAAGTTTGCTGCTGCTGCCGCTGAGGGGTGAGCTTTTCAGGACAGCTATTGCTGCTGCAGGGGTGACCACACACCCATGTGCTCTGTAGCCACCCAACGCACCCTGACCTCTCTCTCAGCCTCTGTCACTGGCCTTTGACACAGCACAAAGCAGGCAGCAGGCAATTTGGCTGCCTTCAGCAGTTTGTTGCCCAAGGCAAGTGCTTTCTCCAGTGTAGAGCTAGCCCTGCGCTGAGTCTGCCCACAGAAGTTTTGCACAAAGGATTACGCCAATGGTAACGGAAAATCCTATGTGGGATGTAAACAACGAAATACCAAGTACTTCAGTTTGGTGCTGTTAAGCAACAGAGGCTGGAAAGCAACTGATTTTTGCAACCAAAATATACTTTGAAGTTAATGATTAAGAAATTGAAACAATGGCCTTTCACGTAGTTTGAGAGTAAGGTTTCCATTGACTGTAATGTGCTGCTGGTATCTGCTAATGAAGCTAATCTTGAACGTGTAAGCCCCTGTGCTGTGCCTGGGGATGGACTCCAGAATCTGGCTCCACTTCCTGCTTGCTTCTTGTACATCATATAGCAGTGGATCAATTGTTGTAAGTAATGGGAGCATTTTGGAAATCATGAGCATTCAGTGGAATCCATTGCAAATTAAATGTGTCATTGGATATACGCAGGACACTTTAAGTGCTAACAAAATGTCTCCAGGTCTGATCTCTGAAATGTTAGTCTTATGTAATTTTACAATGTTACTGTAAATTTCTTTAGGACAGCCAGATGATTGATACATTGTAAATTGCAATACCTATAAAAGATGGGGTGACTGAACAAGATTTGGGTTTATCTCTCCAGTGAAGCCATGAATTATCTGAGGGAATATGACAAGCAATTCATCAAAATATAAACCACACAGTCAAGCAAGAGTATATATTCCATTAAAGCTTAAGCCGAAACCCATCAGAATTCAACAGCAGGCTTTCTATTGACTTCAGGAGGCTCTTGATGCAGACCTAAAAGAAAATTCATGGCTAAACTGGAAGGCTGGATATAAAGTAGTATAAAGTTGTAAGTTGGAATAATACACATGTTCATCCCTTATTAATAAAATACTTTCTTGTGTGCAACTTATATGTGTTACTATGTTATGTTGCAGATCAGTGCCTTAATCTTTTCTAGCCTGAACAGGAAAAGAAAGATTTTTCTTTTAAAATAGTGAAATATTGACCACATTAAATACTGGTCACATCAATTTTGGAGCAGGAGATCCCTGTTCCTCATTGCAGCACATTTGCCTCATCATCCATGGATTTCTTTTTTGTATTACTGTGCCATTCTCATATGTAAAAATATAATTCTTTCTCCAAAGTGAGCATACATGGCTTTATTGTGGAAGAAGGACCTAAACATTCAAGAATCATGGCATTTCCAGTCAGGGGGGGAACCCAGTTATGTTTCTATACCAACACTGTCATCTGTTCTTTTATGTCACTCTATCATGCCTCCATACACATTTGCGAAAACCTTGATGACCGTCCCTGCTTCCTCAGCAAGAAGTGATCATCTGGAGATGCAGAAGTGGCCAAGAAATTTTTCCTACATCAGTAGCCAAGGTGGGGGGAAAAAAAATCTCCAGCCTGTCCCAGAGAAGAAAAATCAGAAGTGCCATCTGGTTGTCAGCCATGTTAAGTCTTTCAAGAAAATGAGTACTGCATTTTTTATGAGCAAAACCAGACTCCTGTACTCTGGAGCTTAGACATAACTTGACTTTAAATCCTGACTGATGCGTTGTGTTCTGCACTGCCTATTTATTTGGAACTTGCACAGTTTCAGACCACATCTGCTGGTAAAACAAAAGATATTAATTCTCACTGCACTATGTACTGGAGAGTTTTCTGAAGTGCTTTTAACCGAAAGCCTGGCAAACTGAAATCTTTCTGTTATACACAGAACAAACACAGCAGAGACAGCTGTAGCATCAACTCGCCTGCCCTGCCTTAGCCCAAGAGATCCCAGCACTGTTTGCTTGGTCAGTCTTCCCTCCCTCTGCTGATTCCACGTCCTGCATTAACAGTTGTCAGTAATAGCATGCTCTGAGATGGGGCTGCTTGTCCGGCAGAGAGGATATTACTTGAATCATTTCATATCCCCCACTAAAAATGACCCATAAGAGCAGAGAACAAAACTAACAATGATTTCAAATTAATATCCTGTATGAGAGAGCATAGCCTTTCCCCAGGGTCCAGAGCCACCCAGTCTTCAAAGCTTTTCAGGAAAAGCCTTTTTATTTAAGTTTTGCAAGACTGCATAAACAAAGACAATCTCAGACAAACAATAGCAAACATCAGAAGAGGATTGTTCTGAGATATGCCAGAAAACCAATTGAAAGCATTGCGAATGTGTATGCACACGTATAAAGAAACTGTCTGAGTACTTGAAGGAAGAGTTTGCTGTACAAACATTTCTCTTGTTATTCATTCTAAAGAAACTTGACAAAACGTATTCAGAAAGGGGTTTTGTCTAGTAAGAATCACAAAGAGGGTGATATATAGTAAGATAGCATAAATTTATCCATCAAGCTGAGAGTACCAAAGCATGGAGCCTTGCAGCGGCAGCAGCGTGGAAGCCAAAGCACTATACACACCACATCAACATGGTACCATGGTCAAGCTTAGCTGACGTAAGAAACTAATCCCAGCTTTGGGGCAAGCTCATTCAGCAGTAGGACAACCACCTACATTTCACTGTGCTCCTAAATCCTTAGGTCCTAAATCCCACTTTTTAAGTGATTTAGATTTAAGTTATTTAAGTTTTCAGGAACTATTTAACCTTCACTACTAGAGATTTCCTTCATAGGGACAAATGGTTTTTTATACACTCAGTATTTATAGAAATGATTTCTAAGCTCTTGATATTTAAATAAATGCCATGGATGGTGGGGGAAATACAAACTCTCCTGCAGGGATATACAGAATTTGTTTTATAGGCTTCTTTCTGCCCTCGTGGGGACAAAAGTCTCATCTTCCGAATGCTGCTGAGATGTTTGCCTGAAGGGTTTGATGGGAAGTCTTTCCATCTGGTTCAAGATGGCAAGAGGGTGCTTCTTACCTCATCTCCCTGAAGCAAACTCCTCAGTATCTCCCTGAACCTCCAGGAGAATCCAGATTTGCCATTGACAGCAGCGGAGGCAGGACTTTCTGGGCCAGGAAACCAATGCATTGCATTTAAGGCAGACCGATGACGCACTGGCTCTTCCACCCTCACCTCCCGCAAAGGCGGAGTTGGCAGTCTGGGGCTCCCCAGCCACAGCGAGACGGTGAAGCAGCAGATGCTCTGTGGCCTGTGGCACCACAGCTGGGCAGAACACAGCTCCTCATTGGATTTGCAAAGTGGTATAAATTTGATATTACACTTCTATTACATACAGTAGTCTGTTGGTGTCAGTAAGGCAGGTTTATCCATTTCTTTCAGTGGACCATTTGTAACTTGGTGGACATCTTCAATGACATTTTCAGTGTTGTGGCTTGGTATGTCCTACCGTACCAGACCTTCTTCCCTCTGCTGGGATCAGTTCCTCACTCACAGTCTGTGAAGCTCCCCAGTAAACAAGAGAAGCTATGGCCAGGACTGGAGGAAGCAGATGCCTTAGATGAGCTGTCTTAATCCTTTTTTATCTTGTTAAAATGCTTGAGAAGCCAGTTGCCCTCGCTGAGGGTTGTCAGAAACTTGGCATTTTTGACTAGCAGATTGTTTAGTTGTATGCCAAAATAGATATCTTTGAATGTCTTAAATTATTTAATTTTTGTTAGCACATTGTTATTTTGAATTTGCAGGT
Source organism: Pygoscelis adeliae (assembly GCF_000699105.1). Classification (NCBI taxonomy): domain Eukaryota; kingdom Metazoa; phylum Chordata; class Aves; order Sphenisciformes; family Spheniscidae; genus Pygoscelis; species Pygoscelis adeliae. The sequence continues at coordinate 2,508,425 of NW_008824754.1, read as the reverse complement.
GGATATATGTGTGATTTAAGTTTATTCTCAATTCTCAGTTTGAATACACATTTGAAGAATAAAAAGAGAGAGCAAAGGAAACAGATGTGAAGAAATTGATTAACATCAGCAGCAGCATACGGAGGAATTCTTCTTGTATTTTGGGGCAGGGTTGAATGAATGTTTTTCTTTCCTATGATAATATTTTACAAAACTGTGAGGAGTATTTGAGTGAGCTCTGAAGGCTTTGACAGTTTTTGCAAATTAAAGTAACTGAGGAAAATATTTCATATGAAACAGAGCATACCTTCACTGCTTTCATTCTTTGCTAGTGCTGAAGGACATGTTAAACGATCATACAGAAACAGGTTCATAATATCAGAAATAAAATCAAATTGTAATTAAAGGACAAGAAATTGATCCCCATATGTGTGGCTTTAGATACATAATTCAATCTACGTTCTGCACAAAATAAATAACAAATTTAGCCTAGACTTAAAGGCTTGTCATCATGCTCATAGAAAGACACCATCCTTTGGGTTTATTGTATGCTAATGTATTTCCACATATCAACAGGTTACTACTGAATTATAGCATCCATTCTTGTTATTATCAAGCTGTTGCCTGATCAGTCAAGATCAGGATCCAACCATGTCAGGTACTGGGCAAAGATAAGACAGTGCATAGCCACCATCCTAAATGATCTCAACAGTCAGATGATGAATAGAGAAATAGATAGTTACCTGATCAGAGAGAGTAATGTGAAACCCAGCAAATAACATGCCAGTTCCAGGAAGGGTTTTGTTTCTTTTCAGGTAAGTACAAGAGACATAAATATAAGGAATAGACTAAATGGAAGGACTAGGGAGTGCAATGGATAAAATGGTTGAGAATAAACCATTAAGGAGGCATGGTAATAGAAACCTGGAGCATACAAAACTGGAAAGAGAATGGACAGCCAAAATTAAAGGAAATACCCTGATAATGTTGGCCTCTGCTTTTACAACTGCCCTTACTAGCTGCAGGTAGTAATAATAGCAAAAATTCTGATGGCATAAGAATTTTTATTTAGCTTTGACAGCTTCCCTTACAAAGATTAAATAGGTATAATAGGTTGGATTTTCTCTAGGTGTGGTACTTCCTTATAGAAGGCTTGTATTCATGATGCTAAACAAAGCCCTCATCTCAATATTGGGGAGCAGTACATAATGAGGCATCCCAGGAAAGGCAGTGTTACTCTTTTCAGTTCTGCCAGTGGTCCCATCAAGCTCTGGATGGGAGACTGTTGCAGCTGACATCAGAGAGTAATTTATTTACCTATGACCCAGACAGGCAAGGTGAAAATTCAACCCATTTCTCATGCTGTCCCTTCCAAGATCCTTAAATGTTAGAAAGACAGTGCTTGCAATGCTGACTTGTCTCAGAGGTTTAAGAAATTATTCCTCTTGTTCTGCTGAATGTCAACAATAATCTGGTTAAGACTTGACACCAGAAGACACTTTTCCTAAATAGACAGCTACAACATCAATCCTCAGACAAGCTTTTGCAACTTACTGGAGGAGCATCCACAAATTTGATGTGAACCCACTGGTGCTGTGTTGGGACTCTAGGCACTGTGAGGATGGACCAGTCTGTTCCCTTTGATGTGTCTATTCTCAGAAGAATGGGACACCTTTAATTTCTTCCATCTGTTAGAATTACTCTGTAAACTAGACCACCCATTAAAGGGAAAGCAAAATTTATTTTATTAAGGTGAAAAACTTCAGAAATTAATAACTGTATTTGAAAATGGATACATAGATACAAATGAAATCATGATAGGTAGCTTGCTACTTCTGGTTACACTCCACAGGCTTTTCATTCAGCTAGAAAACTCTCTAAATATTTCATAGTTCTGCAAGATGGGTTGTACTCTCTACTCAAAATGCTGACTGCTGCTTCCTCCAAATGTATTCATCTGGAAACTAGATTACTGGAGATTCATTTGGAACATATGTCTCAGCATCTCCTGCAACATGTAAATGTGGTACTTACTTGAAATGCACAACTTCTACAAGCTGGAGAAGTGGGCCCATATGAATCTTATGAGGTTCAACAAGGCCAAGTGCAAGGTCCTGCACCTGGGTCGGGGCAATCCCCGGGATCAATCCAGGCTGGGGGATGAAGGGATTGAGAGCAGCCCTGCCAAGAAGGACTTGGGGGTACTGGTGGATGAAAAGCTGGACATGAGCCAGCAATGTGCGCTCACAGCCCAGAAAGCCAACTGTATCCTGGGCTGTATCAAAAGCAGCGTGGCCAGCAGGTTGAGGGAGGTGATTCTGTCCCTTTCCTTTGCTCTGCTGAGACCCCACCTGGAGTACTGTGTCTGGTTCTGGAGCCCTCAGCATAAGAAAGACACGGACCTGTTGGAGTGGGTCCAGAGGAAGGCCATGAAAATGATCAGGGGGATGGAACACCTCTCCTATGAGGAAAGGCTGAGAGAGTTGGGGTTGTTCAGCCTGGAGAAGAGAAGGCACCAGGGAGACCTTATTGTGGCCTTGCAATACTTAAAGGGGGCTTATAAGAAAGATGGGGACAGACTTTTTAGCAGGGCCTGTTGCAACAGGACAAGGGGGAATGGCTTTAAACTAAAGGGGGGGAGATTCAGACTAGATATAAAGAAGAAATGTTTTACACTGAGGGTGGCGAAACACTGGCACAGGTTGCCCAGAGAGGTGGTGGATGCCCCATCCCTGGAAACCCTGGTCATGTTGGACAGGGCTCTGAGCAACCTGCTCTAGTTGAAGATGTCCCTGCTCAGGGCAGGGGGGTTGGACTAGATGACCTTTAGAGGTCCCTTCCAACCCAAACCGCTCTATGATTCTATTCTAAATTTAACTCTTTACCCAGAAACCTGTTGACTATTTTTTCTTAGCATGTGAAGATGTTTAAGGAATGCTGATGTCCCTTAAGAATCCTTCTGTACTTGAATCACAGGACGTTCACTGAAACTGGTAGGAGGTGATTTTAACATAAATAAAAGGATGTTCTTTACATAATTCTCGAATCTGTTGTTGCAGGAGGTGGGGGAGGCAGGTAGTATCAGCAGGTTCAAAAAAGGTTTAGGCAAATTCATGGCCAGCAGGTCCATAAACAGAAGGGAAACAGGAAATAGGAAGGGATTTACTAAGAGCCGTATCCAATGATTCCAGTTGCTGTAGGGACTATGAGGGAAAAGGACTGCAGAAGGTGGCCAGGCTCACATGCTATCCCTCAATGGCATCTCCTATTGCCACTGCTGGGGACAGAGTACCAGGCTAGACAGACTCATTGTCTGGGTATTTTCCCTGTCATTATGAGCAGCTGGACATTTTCTGATGATGAATGCAAGGCCTACAAATATACTTGATGTCTAACTTGACTGTAAAGAGTTTATTTACTCATTGAAGATTAAATCATCGCTGAAACCAAGAATTCTGGGTTTAAACTTTAGTATATAACTCTGCAGCATGCATATTAGAGACTGTATTTTATACAAACATAGCAAGAGCAACAGAAGTATCTCCTTACTCTCCTTACTCCTGAAAGAGACCACCCCAAGTTCCAGGCGAGCCTGCTGAGTAAGTGGGAAGACATCTCATTACTTCTTACTGCACTGCTAGACTGAATAAAATGACACGCAATTTAGCCTTCAGTCATCTTTAAGGTGGCAAGTGTGAATTCAAATAAATTCTGGAGGAAGAAAAGAACTTAAGTTGATAGAGAGAAACTTTCAGACAGTATGATTCTGGAGAAACAGAAATTTAAACTCAGTGCAAAACTCTGCTGCTGGGAGTCTCATTCTAATCAGTCATTTTCTTTTTGTTGTTTTTATTTGCACTGCAGTTCTGAACAAATTGAAAAGTGTTTTCTTCTCCTTTGGTGCAGGCTGGTTTCCTACCACTTCCATTGTAAAGGAGAATTCAATTTCGCAGTGATAAGTTCAAGAATACACAGATAAGGCACTTGTAGGAAGTGGGAGGGGGTGCAGAAAGACTACCAGATATGAATGGAAAGTACTGAGAAAATACAGAAAAAGGAGTAATTGCCAGCTGCGTTTTACATACCAGCCATTTTTCTCCAATCTACAATCTTCAGCCAGAGAGAAAGTAGTGAGCTTTGCTGATGCTAATTTCATCTCTTCATTGTTTTGGAAAGATGCATTTACAATTTCTGTGCAGATAAGCAGGACTAGATGGCTTATGGAGAGAGATAACGTAAGCGCTGAGCTCTGTTGAACCTTGGCATCTTTCTGGTTTTAATCTCAATTTATTGTCCAAACTCTATCTCTCCAATGGCCAGACTAAATCCAGATTAAGATAAAAAGTGTATAGGCTCAATTCAAACCCCGTTTGAGGCTAGATGTTGTGTTCTGAGGTGGAAACAGCACCGGCCCTAGCAGGGAGATGGGGAAGTTTTAAGCTTTGCAGCCATCACTGCCACAACTGTGCAACATGAGATAGCGGTGACTGAGTATGGATGGCTTATGACACAGAATAAGCATAGACAAAAGGACAGCCATGCTGGGTCAGCTAGCTCAGCGCCCTGTCATCAGAGGTGGCCAGCAGCTGGTGCCTGGGGAGGAGGATACAGACACAGAGACTGTACAGCAATACAATGCCAGAATAGTCCTCTGCTCCTCAAAAATTTGCAGCTTAGGGACACCCTAAGCCAGACCCGTTGTCTGAGTTCATTAGCCCTTGATGTATTGTTATTCCAGGAATTCATCTGGTCTTCTTCTCTATGCACAGTTTCAACACCAGCAGCCTCTTGTGGCAGGGACTTTCAGAGGTGAATTCTCTGTTGTGTAATGAAACATTTTCTTTTTTTGTTTGCTGTGAACCTGCTGCCAGCTACCTTGACTTGAAGACCTTAATTTCTGTAGGGTAAAGAGAGTGGAAAATTATTTCCTACGAGCCCTTTGTGCATCCCACAGAACTTTATACACCCTTGTTATAACACTCTCTCAGCTGCCACTATTTTTCACTGAAAAGCTGCACCCTATTTAGTCTGTCCTCATGTGAAATCTGCATCCCACCATTGATTACCTTTGCTACTGTTCACTTGGCCTTTTCCAGTAGCATTATGCCCTTGAAATAGGGACCAGAACTGCACACAATTTAAGATGCAGGCACACTGACACTTTACATAGTGATATAATGATATTTTCTATTTTATTGTCTTTCCTAACAATTCTTAATATTCAGTTTGCATTTTTTTACCAGAGCTGGGCACTGAGTTCAATAAAACTATATATTATAATCCCAAGACCTCATTTCTGAGTAGTAGCAGTTAGCTCAGACCCCATCATTTCATATGTGAAGTTTGGATTGTTTTTCTCCATATGTGTCATTTTACATTTATCTGTCCTGAATTTCATCTGCCACTTAATCACCAAGTCTTTTAGTCTCTTACAATCCTTCTGCAATTCTCCACAGCTGGTTCTCACTTTTAACTCAGCAACTAAACTCAGACTTCCCACTCCCATGGCACACCCATGCTTGTTCTTACATCCTGGGAATAAAACACCCACAAAATTTGATCAAGTTGAGATTAATAATGGAGCTTTGCGTTACAGGTTTACCTCTAGATTTTAAATATTTACATGCTTGCCTGTACCTGCAAACCTTTGAACCACTGTAAAGTTACACAAGCAGTGTTGCTCACAAGGAAAAGAAGAAAGACAGAGTAAGTGAGACAGCACAAATTCAATTATCAGGCATATAAACGTTATTTTGTATAGAGCTGTAGAAGATAACCTAGACAGTGAATTTCACGATAGCCTCCCAAATTAGCTATATTCATGCCATGAAACCCAATGTCATTGTACAGGCTTTCCATATTAATGCCCTAAAGTAATTATTACCATTTCTGTTGTGGCAGAGCTATGGATTTGCTAAGGCGCAAGCTCCAGCCCAGAGGGATTACAGCTCAATGCACTGATTTAAGAAAGCAGTTAAGGACATGTGTAGTTCTAGTTACCGGATTAAGTTCTTCCTTAAATATGTCTGTTTTCCAGAGTCATGGCTGAGGCTGGAGGGTCTGGACTTGGAACTAAATCACAGCGCCCAGTTAGTGTTCCCCAGCTACGTTCTTCTTGCTCTTAAAATTCTGCCTAGGAGGGTGGGAGGGAGGGGGAAAAAAGACATGACTGTTGTAAGGTGGGATCTTGAATCCATAAGTTGCATTTAAACAGATGGGAACAAGAAAATGTTTTAATAGCCTCTTGCTGTCACATTCTCCAGGCCTGCCACACTTGCTGAGTGCTTAATGACATTAGAGTAACTCCAAACTATATCTTGAGACGCTCTTTAATTAGGCCACAAGAAAGCAAACAAACAAGCAGACAAAAAGAGGCTTGACAACACGTCATTCATGGTTTGAGAAATGCAGTCAAATTGTATGTAATGCTTTACTGCTTTGAATGCAAACATTTGGCTTCAAAAGTTGGAAATGTGTTATTCTGTAAATCTTCTTATTAATTATATTCCATTTTGAATTCAAAGCCAGACTAGCATCAATTTATTTCACTCAACTGCATCAGCTCTGTAATGTTATTCTTCAGTTTTGCTTTCAATCTGGCTCTGACTGATAACATTTTCTGATCAATGAAAAGGCAGAGGTTGTTACCAAAAGTAATGGTATGTTATAAAGCTGCTCTAGTCCAACAATTAAGGGCATTTTATTATGTAATAAAGCCAGTGTTATTTTTTTCACTGCAGCCGCATAACACTAATTCAGACACTAATTTGCACATGATGTATTATTGATGGGGCAAAAATGCATTTGTTTCTATCGAGCTCAAAAACTGTATATCTTTTAATATATTAATAACCAGGGTCCTCAGGAGGTTGTAATGTGAACTTTCTTAATTGAGACAAAATGTATGCATAGCTATTGATTAGATTCAACTGTTGGAGTGGTCCTTCCTGAGCTGGGTGGTATGGAAAGGCATTAGCATGAACAGAAGGTAGAAACAACCTTCTGCTCTATACAGTATTAGAATAGCTGAGTACTCACCATCACTGCATTAAACAGCATGACTAAGAGTTTACTCTCACTGCTACTATCTAGTCTGAGAAATGTATGCAGGGGAGAGGTTATCACTGGCAGGAGTTTGTTACTGTTTTCAGGTGCACATTTCTCCTGCTTCACATTAAAGACTGACAAGTGAACAAACACACCTGGCATTGGGAGCAGAAAAAAAATCTTTCTGTCCTATAAGAGCTCCCTGCACAGTTTTAGCCTTGCCCTAAGAAAAATGCTTCTTGCACAGGGGAACTTTATCTGGAAGTTCTAAAGTTGCACTGTGTCTGAGATTGGAGCTTTTCTGGACCCTCCAGTGACATTTTAGTTAAACTGTAGACAAACCATAGCTGTGCAGATTTCCTTTGAATTTGATTCAGCTTCCAGCGGGAAGCCTGGAGAGGTACAGAGGATTTCAGATAGTAGTACGCCCTTACTGAAGTCTTCTGAGTGCTGAAAGCTATGAGTAAGTGCATACATCAAGGATTCATTGTAAAATTTAGGAATTCAAATTTATAGTTAGGTCTTTAAGACATCTGAACATCTGTTCATAGTTGCCACTAATGATATTTACTGAGCTGCTTTGCTTGGATATGAGCTGGTAGCATGAAAATCTAGCTTTGTAACAGTAAGTGTTAAAAGCCAACAAGAATTCTGGAAAGAAATATTCATTCTTCAGATCTTTATTAACCACAAAACTTTGGAGAATTAAGTAGATTTTTTTTTTTCTGGTGAGGGGATAAGTAAAAGTCCTACTGCAGGGTGTCTGCTTCTGAATTAGCTCCTCAAAGGTAATTTTTAGAGACAAGCTGCTGAATGAGATGGAGGACTAGCCTGATTCACTGGGACACTTTCTCTGTTTCAAAAGCTAGAATGATCCTCAGCTCATTAGGGAGTTATTTGCATTTGTCAAAGATCCATCCGGTGGTAAAGACAAAAAACTTATAGCCTGGGAGACATTTTTTCCATTCTAAATTATTCTATAGACCTCCACCGTAATCTTTGTCAGGTCACAAATTAGGCCTCATTTCCTCATCCCTTCTCCTTTCCAAATGTTGATATTAATACTTCCTCACAGGGCTGCGGTAGGTCTTCATAACCCAGAATCTGCAAAGCACCAATAGTCCGTAAGTGAAAATCCCTAGAGAAATACAGGCTGTCATTGAGCACCTTTGAAATTAAACCAGATGGGACAAAAGAAAAGATTAATGACCAAAACAACACTGTCCTGGCTCACAAGGGTATGGCCAAAGTGATCAATAAGGAATGTCTTTTCCGTTTCCAGTAGAGTGGGCAGGATATGAGTGTATAAGAGAAACCAAGACACAGATTTGTGAAATCCCAAAAGGTATGAGTCCTATCTAAATCTGAGATTCAGAAGGAAAGAAAATCTACCCTGTCTACTCTGGTAACAAATCATTCTGATTTCTCTTTAAACTGTTGTTAAAAATCAGAAATAAAAAAATAAAAATAAAAAATATTGCTTTCATCTCTGAAAACAATTAGATCATGGTGGTATGCAGTGATAATGTTGCTGAGTTTTGTATCATTTATACTACTGGATGGCAAGCTATTTGTTAATAACTGCCTGCTGTTGTGGAATCCCCTGACAGAGGGCCATATGTGCCTCAAAATCTCAGGCATTCGAGTGAATGATTGGAGATGTGCAGTTCAAAATTCCCTTATCGGTCATGCATTTGTTCATGGGATTGGTTTTTTTTGCTTTTCCTCATTCTCCCATTTCACGTAAGTCTGCTGTGAATTCAGTTAAGTTCTTAAAATGTCCTTAGGTAAAAAGAAAGAGAGACTGTCTACGCCATCATGGGCAGGGTACCAACCTTCTCCATTAAATGGAAAAAAGCTGAAAAAAAAATAATCAAGTTTTATAAAGCAAGTGTCCAAGGTATCAGAGGGACAGGAGTAAAATCAGGTTGTTTGGAATTAGAAGTTAATCCAAGAATAGCTGAGAAGAGACTTCTCCAAGGAGGGTTTGACCTTGCAGGTCTTACTCTTGTGCAGGGCATGCAAAGACACAAAGTTGAAGAACTGCTTCGAAGAAGCCATTCACACAGAAAGAGAGAGCTGGGAGGCATTAAATGAAGTTGCTTCCACAGCCCATGTTTGAAAAGGTTCTGTAAATGTACAGTGAATGTGACACTTCACACCTAGTGTTGACATGTGGATCGACTGTACAGTGATTCTCCTAAGCCTGTGCACTGAGACCAAGCTCTATGCCATGAGCACAGTGAGATCATCTTCTGCTTTCAGTGTGGAATGAGAGAGGGTCCTTGTTCTCCTCAGAGTGAGAAAGCCGTAACTCCTCATTACATGCACAGAGTCACATAGGCCAACTATCACAGAGATTGTCTCACTTTGAAGCATCACATACTGAAAAGAGACTTCCATCTTGTATCTTAGAAGCGCTGACCTTTCAAAGAGTCCCAGCTCTCAGCTACCTGCAACTAAAAAGATGAATTGAGAGAGAAGCTGGTCTCTGTGCAACTATGATAAACTTGACACACTATGGAGAATACTGTGTTTCAGTATCTGTTGGCAAGACTGGTTGCTGTCACTGCCTGTTAGGTCCTCCTTCTTCCAGAAATTGTGAGTCCAGCTCTGGGCATTCCAAAGTTTCGCTACTCCATGCAATGAGCCTTGCAGAGTGGGAATAGCAGAGGACACTAATCAGGGAGGAAGAGTGCAGTAGAGGAAGGATCCAGAGCTGTACATATATAATGTGAGGAAGGCACAAGCAGCAGTGAGGCCTACAGCAGACAATACATCATGTTGGTGTTTTTTAATCTTTCCCATGTTCAACTGTCGTTAGAGAGCTCCAGTGTATGGCAGTGCAGGCCACCCTTTCAGCGCTGTGGCAACTAACATATCCTATGGCAAGTCCGATGACTTCTGACTATTAGATGTGAAAGTGCCATTGGGAGAGTCTGACTACTGCTGTGGACTGAATTTGTTCATTCATGTCTGCGCTGTCCATGATCCCCAACATTTTTTTTTACCTTTAACCTCTGTCTTATCCTTACTCTTGCTTTTATGTTAACCTTACCATTTTTCCTAAAAATGGCTTATTCTTTCTAAATCTCATTTAGGCCATGATTTCTTTTCTTTCCTAGAGTCATAGATAAAGGGGAATATTAATTTATCCATCTGAACATTAGATTGCTCTAGTCCACATTGAGACTCAGTTTGACTGAACTGCCAACAAATTAAAGGCTGTGACCTTCATCTGCCTCAGGCATAACCCAAGAATGATTGATTTTACAGTGGGCCCCTTGCCACTGTGAAATTAAACAGCACGACCTCTTTTTTGAGGTAAGCTTGCTCTTTGAAGGATGATCATGTCTTCCTTTGATCATCTCTTTAATCCTTGTCTGAAATTTTTCATGAGGATTGTATCGTAATGTAAGAAACATGGTGGACTCAGCAACAAAAATGGTACCCACACATTCAAAATGGGGCATAAGAAAGAAAGTATACCTGCCTACTTCACCTGTCACAATTGGCAACAGTTGGAGAGTTAGTTCTGAAAATAATTATTACTTCCCTCATGCAGGGCTTTGAAGGCAACATCTGGAATTCAATTCTGTGGCTAATAAGGAGCCACAGGGGATCTATAGCACTCTGATGCCTTCTTTGAGGAAATGTGAAAAGGATCTTAGATAATAAATCCATCTGAGAGTTCACAATCATTTGGAGACCTTTTATAAATAGCAAAATATGATAAATTATTCCATTACCTGCTTAACTAGCACTTTGGTGAAAATAAGGTTTGGCATGGTATCCTTTTTGGCTACAATGTGAGAATAGACCCTGACAAAATAACAGAAGAAAATTTTAAAAATAGGTATGTTGTGGAAATGGATAAGAAGTTTTTCTGATGATAAGGCTTTAACCTCTAAATTTCTCACTGACTCTTTGTCAATAACTCTTCTTTCCAAAATGCCAGTGTTCAGCTTTTGCTTGATGCCAACAACCTAATAGGACAAATCAATAAGAATTATATTACACAAAATATAGCAAAGAACAGCAATTTCAAATGGAGACATAATGTTTTCCTGCCCTTCTCACACATTTTCTTATTATACCAGCATACAATACAGGGCAAGTTTGGTTTTAGTAGCAAACCTTTACAGCTAGATGCTCATTTGAGGTAAATTTGAGTAGCATTCATGGAAGTATACAAAGGAGATAAAATTCTGCAGATCACAGTGAGGCTGTCATATTTATGCTTTATACATAGATATGGAAAATTATTGTTTGAAGATTAACTCATGATACAAACAGATCATGCCAGGTTGTTTAATGGTTGGGAGATCAACAGAGCTCATATGGCAAGCACAATGTAGTTGAGATAATCTTAAACTTGAATGAAGATTATATTGCCCAGCTATTTACACAGGTTCGCTTAGGACTTCTAAGCATTTAAGGTGCAACAGGGACTCTTGCTAAAGATTTAACATAGTTGTAATAAAGATAACTCAGCATAACTGTGAATCCTGGTGATTCATAAATTTGAAAAGAAAATGTTATGATAGAAAATAAAAAATATTATATTCCTTCTCCAAACACTTTGAATTCTAGTAGGAACTGTGTTTTCCTCCCTCTTTATCACTTGGGATATGTTTATGAACACGATTTCTTTATTTCTTGCCTTTTACTTGTTGCTTGTTTGAAACCAGGATGAACCATAGCAAATATTTTTGCCAAAACCCATTAAGTTATTCACTGATTAGGTGCCCAGTAGCATGGTAAAGTCAAAAGTTAAAAGCCATGCTGAATAAGGGTATTTAAAGCCGTGTTCCACATAGTTCATCTTGAAAATTCACTGCTGAAGAATCCCAGAGTGCTAGTATCCAATCTATATTGCAGAGTTAGTCAGCAATTCAGAGGAATTCATTTTGCAGTTGATTCAATCAGAAATGTTACCAGGGAGTAAGAAAGCTGAAGGAAATTGCATCTACCTTCACTAAGTAATTGACTGAACAACAAACATTTCAGCATAATCCACTTAAATCATAATTAAACTTCCCAGACACCAGCCCTTCTATTTTCAATGCTGTTTTTATGGGCAACAAAACGATTCACTCTTCTTTAATAAACTACCTACTTGAAAATGCGTTTGTTTGTAACATACCCAGAAGCAGTATCAACTTATTATGTGCATCTTCTTGAACTTGGGATTATCCTTGAACTCTTTTATCATCCTTATTTTGATCTGTTAGTGTGCACGAAAATCTTGCCTTTGCTGGGATGTTAGCTCCTTTTAGCTGAGGGTTTCCAAATACTAGGAAATTCAGTTGTTGATTAAGAGACTAGCATTATCTATGTGTAGATATCCTCCAGTGAGCTGAGTTTCTGAGCTCTCCTCATACTCGAGTCTATCCTCTAGTTAATGTAATGAAGAGTCTTGGGAGAAATTTAGCCCACTCTACAGTATACGTGTATTGGCTGGCCAGCTGAATTACTTTCCAGGATTCACTGACAGCAATGACAGGTTTGTCACCTAAGACACAAGAAAATACCTATAGGAAGATGTAAATGTAGGTGCTTTTATCTAGAGTTGAACCTTTCCTTGCAATTTAACATAATTTCAAATAGACTGTGAGTTAAAAATAGAATAGTGCTTCCTGATTAACTCCTTGTGGCAATGCTTTTATTTTGTAATCAGGGCTTTAGTTTAAAATTAGTTTGATTCCTGTACAAAGGGAAAAACTCTCAGAAGGTTCATTGTCACTTTTCTTGAGCTGTCTAGCCAGCAGAAATATTCACGAACATTTATCCTAGCTCTTTTGTCTGGAAGCTGCAGACAAAGAGTAAGACAGACAGGAACAAAGTGCTACAAAGATAACAGAGTGTAGATAGTTTCAAACATCTTTAGAGTGGCATTTTGCCACTGAGAACTCCATAATAGGCTGGCACACAGCCTGGATTTAATTTCACCTAATTTCAGACATTAAAAATATCCACACTTGTGGTACTCATGCCAGGTTCCCTGCATTACAACTGGAGAGACACAGTCATTTTTGGGGTGCAATTCATCTGAACTATATTAGGCATCTGTATTAGGAGGAAAAGAATTGTTGCTTAAAGTGTCTATTCCTCTCCACTGAATACGGTGGAGATTTGATCCAGGTGACTAGTTCCTATGTAAATAACTGCATCTGATCTGAGGTCTCCCTGACTCAGTACTGAAGGTGAAGGAAACATGGTGAGTCTGTGCTAAAGCAAGGAAAAGACCCAGAAGACTCTGACAGATTCAGTCACTTTCAGTTGAGTTAATAAGCAGGCACATATATTCCAGCTTTAAAAAGAAACACACACCCCCTAAAAAAAAAAAAACCAAACAACCTCCCTTCCCCCAAAGAAACCCCAAACACCAAAAAACCCAAAACACACACAAAAAAACCCACCAGAAAACTCTTCCAGGACAATGTTTTCCATGTAAGCACAGCCTCGATCAGATTTTATCCTATGAAAGACAAGGCACTAAAATCCTGCACTACTATAGTGCAAAGGTGTTCCTCACAGATTTTCAAATGCAGAGAGGCTTCACACTGATCCTATTGCAGGACAGATTCTAGTACTGCTACTTCCAGTATTTTTCTTCCAATTCTTCTGAAACTTCTATCTAGCCTAGTATATCTGTATAACAGATCCCCTACAGCCATATCACAGAGTGAAAACAAAGTAAAAAGATCATGAAAGGGCTAGCAGTTACCTCCTTCACATATATTGCCTCTGCATATTTAGAAAAAAAAATGCCTGAGAGAAGGAAATGGCAGATATTTCTTTTTTTTTGGCTTGTAGCTCATGTTACAAAGAAATTGCTTAATTTTCTTCCGTTTTTAAATAACAAGTTGTCTCATGAGCTCCATTCTCGCAGCCACATTGATTGTGGTACCCTTTCTTCACACCCCTGCAGAGATTAGTCTGCATTAGGAGACAGTGGACAAGGTACCTTACAATGCAGTGGACCTACAGTATGTTTGCTGCTGGAGTAAGTATACTTCTTTAAAATGAAAAGCTGGTTTTATGCACTACATGCAATGATTTTTAACAAATAACATGCTTTTCCAGTCAATATTATTTCCACATGGCACTATCACAGAAGGACTATCACAGGAGTCATAAAGCTGAACTATGAAGGCTGCTGGTATCCCACAGGCTGCTAACAACCAGGATATTCAAAGGTTGTAGCTCACAGCTCTCTTAAGACTCAAAATACATGTTCTGTGTGATAACATCAGATAGAATTACTCACAGATGAACCACAGAATAAGAGATACTTCCATACATGTACCAGGAATGTTCTGTGAGACATTCAGGCAGGAGGGTAAAGCCGTGGATGCTAGACCAACTCCTATGTCTCATGGCCAGGACAGAAGGTTGTAGGCGACTGTCCTGGTTTTGGCTGGGATAGAGTTAATTTCCTTCCTAGTAGCTGGTACAGTGCTGTGGTTTGGATTTAGTAGGAGAATAATGTTGGTAACACACCGATGTTTTAGTTGTTGCTAAGTAGTGCTTACACTAGTCAAGGACTTTTCAGCTTCCCATGCTCTACTGACTGAGAAGGCTGGAGGTGCACAAGAAGCTGGAAGGGGGCACAGCCAGGACAGCTGACCTCAACTGGCCAAAGGGCCATTCCATACCATGTGACGTTGTGCTGGTTTTGGCTGGGATAGAGTTAATTTTCTTCACAGCAGCTAGTATGGGGCTGTGTTTTGGATTTGTGCTGGAAACAGTGTTGATAACACAGGGATGTTTTCGTTATTGC
>NW_008824754.1:2464132-2493018 GCF_000699105.1 Pygoscelis adeliae | reverse complement strand
GGCTGGGCGTCAGTCGGCAGGGGGTGACTGCATCACTTGGGTTTTTTTTTTTTTTTCCTTTCCTTGTGTTTTTGTTTCTCTCTCTCACGTTGTTTTACTTTCCATTACAATTTTTAATTATTATTTTGTTGTTGTTGTTGTTGTTGTTATTTCAAGTATTAAACTGTTGTTATCTCAACCCATGAGTTTTCTCACTTTTGCTCTTCTGATTCTCTCCCCCATCCCACCACAGGGTGGAGAGGGTGAGCAAGCGGCTGCGTGGTGCTTAGTTGCCAACTGGGATTAAACCACGACAGCAACAAGCTAAAGTTTGCAAGTCAGATTGATCAACTGGGTGCCGAGGTTCAGCCCCAGCTCCAGAAGCTGCATGATTTCACAGAGCATGTTCATATCTCTCTGTAGAGCAAAGCAGAGTGATCTATATCAGCAAGCTTTAATCATGTTAACACCATGCTCTGCAAATGTTAATCTGTCCTCCCTCTCCTACCAGGGTAGTCACAGAGGGACGCATGTTGCCTACATACTCTCAGTCTTTGGGTCATTAAGTCTAAGACAGTATACAGCACATTGCTGATCCTTTATATAGTTTTTCAACCAATGAAAAGCAAGGGAGTCCAATACACCCAGTAAATCTTCTCAAACGACTTTGAAAATCCCAAGGATAAAAAGACTTTCAGCTTTGTTTGGCTCATTCTGTGTTTTCAACTTTTAGATTCCTTTGGGCTTTCCACTTCTTTCTCTCCCTTGTGCCTTCTTCACCATAAACCAAGTACTGTACTCAAATGTTAGAAGCTAGAAGAGGCTTTTTAATGACCTATTGAGAATGAAATGAATAATTTAAGATTTACAATAGCTTTAAATTGGTTTTGCTTGTTGCAGGGTGTAAACTACATTACAGAGAGGGGATTTGTTCTCTTTCTCTTTGTTTGCAATGAAATGATACAAAATCCTGTCTCATATTTTCTTTGTGTTAATTGGGGATTTAACTGTTGCTTCCTTTGCTTACAGTGATGTACGTCAAAGCCCTTAAAATCCATTTTAATTGTGCTGAGTGGATTTGGTCAATTACACTAGTACTCCTTGTATTAATAAGCATGTGAAAGGAAGACTATTCTGTATGTAAATTAATAGAGCTAATCAGTTGTTCTCCCATTGTAATACACATGACAGAATTTGGCAGTACTTCAATAGGAAGGAAAAGTTTCGTGGCTTATGTCCAGGATCACATTTTTGCAGCCTACACACAGAGAGGAAATTGAGGTTATCTCCACATCCTGTTAAAATGTCCAGAATTTATCTGGTCACCACCTAAATATCAGCTCATTAGGGCTTTTGTTTGGAAGAAATCTCCAAGTGGGAATTGCAATAACTATACAGTTCTAAAGTTGATCAAGTAAGAGAATTATTTTTTCTAACATAGCACATACAAGCCCTATTCACGATGAGACCCGATAGCTTGCTACTGACAGACACAGAGGAAGACAAGGAAAAGAGGACAAAAAAATAGATCCAAACAAGGCAACATAAGAAAACAGAGATTATTTCTCAGTGTAACTGGGTCTCATCATATCAGTCTACTACTACTACTATTCAATGAGGTATTTTGCTTATACCACAGCAAAGGGCAGTTTTAGAAGACACATGATGTAGTTTATTAAATAACAAGGAAGTCGTCTGTCACAAAGAA
Organism: Pygoscelis adeliae; assembly: GCF_000699105.1. NCBI lineage: Eukaryota > Metazoa > Chordata > Aves > Sphenisciformes > Spheniscidae > Pygoscelis > Pygoscelis adeliae. The sequence goes on along the minus strand of NW_008824754.1, from coordinate 2,491,331 downwards.
GTATTTTGTTAAATGTTTCTGAGATGCTCCATCCATAAGTTTGAAAATCACCATGGGACAAAATACATTGCTGTTTGTTCTTAAAATGAGCAGGTCAGTGGTGGAAGTAAAGAAGACAGGCAGACTAAGGACTGATGTCACTATTCAGATACTGAATGAAATACGATAGGTAGCAAGGGAAAAACTTTCAGCATTTTAAAACATTTGCTGTTTAATTCAATGAGAACATAATCAAGACAGCATGGAGTGCTTTCAGAAATCCTCCTTTTATCATCTATCTTAATTATAAGGAGAATTATGGTTTCCCAGAGTCTGACAGTGTAACAGGTGTGTCACTGGTTTTGGGCCCTCCTTTCCCTGCACAAATCAAGCTCCCTGCCTGTGTCTCCCCAGGATGGGATTTCATTGTCTAAACAAGCATTTATAGGCCAATTGTGGTGTCCTGAGGTTTTCAAGACACCAACGTGACAATGACTGAAAAACCTATAAGGGACTTGCACTGCTCTGGAGAGGCAGTTGGAGGCTGGGCAGGACACCTAATACAGCATTAGCCACCTACATTTACACAACAGAATTCCCCCCTTCCTTGCAGCCATACAAACGGTGTGCCAGTAGTGTCCACTTTTCTCCATTAGCTGCAGAGGGAAGCGTGGGGTTGAGTTCAGATGGAGACAACAACTTTGTAGATTCTAGACCAAGTTTAATGAATTTCACCTGCAGTGGCTGCATGCACAGACACATGCATTCAAGATGTGTTGGACATAAGGTGCACAGAATGTGCTGCTGATCTGTTTGGGTTTTCTATGTGTTTCACTGCCCAGGGAAGTGGTTGAGTCCCCATCCCTGGAAGTATTTAAAAGATGTGTAGATGAGGCGCTTAGGGACATGGTTTAGTAGGCATGGTGGTGTTGGGTTGACGGTTGGACTTGATGATCTTAGAGGTCTTTTCCATCCTTAATGATTCTATGATTCTATGATTCACAGATCAGATTAGAGCTACGAAATTATAACTCTATCAGAGCAGCTGCACATACAAAAAGTCAAGCCATATGTAAAAAAAATCTTCAGATTCTGGTCAGGTCAATTCTATGGACAAAAAAAGTAGGACATAGCTGTGAAAACTTGGTTGTGTCACAACTTAGGGCATGATACTTGTGGCTGCAGTGCTACAACCTTAACAGGAGTTTAAGTCTAAATTTCTGAAACAGAGGAAGATCAGGACTCACATAACTGAGAACTAAAATGAGGGAGATGCACAGGACCAAAGTTATAATTTAATTTATGAGTTAAATGCCACATTGGATTTTCGGTCACCCTCCAGTACTGACCCTGCTTTCTGCTAAGGTTAATCATTTCTGCAAGAAAAGGAGCAGATTGTAAAGGCTATGTCTCTGGCAGTTTCAGGGTAACTCAAAGCATTAGCATACTGTTGAGAATCTATATCTTATCTTCTATTGACATGCAACTAATGTGAAAGAATGTCATTTGCATTCAGCCAGCAAACATTAAGCAAACAGTGAATTGGGGACGACAGGTTCTGCTCCCTTTATAAGCTCGTAGAGTGCCTTCTCCTATATAAATAGACACAGAAGATCTTCAGTGACTCATAATTCCTCCATTTTAATTCTGAGCAGACCTGATTTCTAGTCAGATTTGCTGAGGTGCTGAGTATGCACAACTTACGTTAAAGTCCACCGAGACACACGTGCTCAGCCAATCTACCTCAGCTGTGGGTTTTGTTGGCTTGCTGAAATATCTTTTTATTCTGTAACTCCAATTTCAGAGGCAGCTAAACTTCATCAGATTTAATCAAATCAGCAATTTGCACAAATATATGCAAAACCTATCAGGTACAGCTAATTGTTTTCTTAGTCAATAAAAATTGCTGTCCATACCATTCTTTATTTTTGTTAGCTTCAAAATAGTTGTATTAAAAGACTCGATGCTCATGATCAGTGCTTGACAAATAGCTCTCTTCTTTCATGTCTCCTTAACAAGGTATCACTTTAAATAAACCAGAAGTGCATAACAATGTGATGGATAAACTTATGCTATGAAACAGAGAGAAACTCCTAAGTGCAGCTGAAGCTACTGGCGTAGGTTTTCTGTAGGACACGTAGTTCTAATTAGAATTTTGTCATAAGATAAAAGTTAAAAAAAACAACAAACCAAAACTTGAAAAAGCAGTAGATTCCTGAAGCAGAGAAACAAAATAAAAATAAAAAGTTTGCAGAGCACAGCTCCCCAGGACCTGCATTTATTTGATGATATGCAGGAGGAGCAACAGCCCCCTGATAAAAAGCAGTCAGTAACAGCAACATATACAGGGATTCTGATTACTGACAGCAGCAACTGAGTTAACATGTAATTATAAAGATAATATTATTGAACCCTGTCAAGCCTGATAAGCAGTTGAGATTCCGTTCAGGTCATCAAGATGGATTTTAGGATACTTTTCACTCAATTTCCTTTTCCTGTTACTGTGGTTGATTTTATTGAAGTTAAACTACTGTAAAACTAGGCTCATGCAGAGCAACTTAGGCCTCAGTATCATTGTTTCTCCCTGTGATAATTGTTTCCATAATTGTTCTTGTCATTGTAGTAGATGATCTGCAAAGAAGAAGAAGGAAAAGAAAAAGGTTGTGTCCTTTCCTGCTATTTTATAAGGCATGATGATAGCTTCATAAAATTTTATTGTATTACTATACCAAGACCATAATACCATTCCCATACTTTATTACCATGCCAAGAGTTGGAAGTTGAACTCAGACAAATTCAACATTGAAATAAGATGTAATTTGCTACCACTGAAGGCAGGGAAACATAGGAATGATTTGTTGGGAGGGCTAAAGAAATAGAAGGGAAATGACCCTGCTCCTGCATTCTTCAGAATCTCTTGGCTCCAGTCCCCTCAGATCTCAGAGATGAAATTATAAAGCTTTCTAAAATGTAACCCTTGAGCCATAATCTGGGAGACATTCTTTGGCCCGTACCTGTCATGGAGGTCTGCATGTCTACAGTGATTATTCTGGCCTGGTATCTACAGCTTACAGCCCACAAGTTTGTTGTCTGTATTGCCCTTGCTGTCTTAATGTTTGTGAGACCATAATAAGACAGTTAAAATATGACCTCAGGGGTAAGCGTTTCCTGCAGATGTAAGAATAAATGTACATAATTTCATTCTTGGAGGGGGAAGGGTGTAAGTGTATGTGCCTTGTTATCATAGGCACATACAAAACAACCATACCATGTCAGTGGAGAGGTCCACCTAGCCCAAGGTTGTTGTCAACCCTTGCCAAAATTAGTTATGTATGGAAGAATGCAAAAACAAGGCAAAGAAATAGTGGTGCTTCAGTGTTATGCTCTCTTGCAGTTGGCAATTCCTCACCCTGGGACTTCTGAAGCACCAGTTTCACTATATCTTTATGCACAATAATCCCTCTTTCTGGAGCACTCAAGTAGAAGCTATCTCAGTTATCTGGGTGATGTTACGTGTTCATCTCTTCAAACTGCTCACCTGATAGAGTCAGGAACAATTCTCCATTGCCTCAATATAGTGAAGAACTTGGTAGACATTTTTGCTTTTGTCTGCTTCATGAGATATGTTTTGTCTACTGAAATGGGACATTTTTAACCTAATGGATATTGTGTCTTCAAGGTCCTTTGGCATTACCAATAGCTGGTGTCTCCTGTTCTGTACATGTGATTTATATTTGACCAAATTAAAATGTTTGGTTTAACTGTAGCCTTGAAATAGGGAAGCTGGATGAAAATAATGGCTTGTGACAAATGGCAGTACAAATCATAGAATCATAGAATCATAGAATCATTAAGGTTGGAAAAGACCTCCAAGATCATCAAGTCCAACCGTCAACCCAACACCACCATGCCCACTACACCATGTCCCTAAGCGCCTCATCTGCACGTCTTTTAAATGCTTCCAGGGATGGTGACTCAACCACTTCCCTGGGCAGCCTGTTCCAATGTTTAACCACTCAAATGGTCCCTTCAAGACAAATTTTGTGATAATGGGTTAATATTGTTCTACTTGTGTATTGGGTTTATGTGGCCAAGGTTTTGGTAGTCAGGAGGCTGCAGAGATGACCTCTGTGAGAAGACATCAGGTGCTGCCCCCATGTCGGACAGAGACAGTTCCAGCCAGCTCCAAAACAGACCCGCCCCTGGCCAAAGCTGAGCCCATCAGCCACACTGGTGGTTCCTCTGTGATAACATTTTGAAGAAAGGGTAAAAAATGATGCACAGCAGTTGTGAAAGAGAGGAGTGAGGAAAAAATGTGAGAGGAAAAACACTGCAGACACCAAGGTCAGTGAAGAAGGAAGGGGAAGAGGTGCTCCACACCCTGGAGCAGATATTCCCCTTCAGCCCGTGGTGAAGACCATGGTGAAGCACGTTGTCTCCCTGCAGCCACTGGAGGGCCATGTTGGAGCAGATATCCACACTGCAGCCCGTGGAGGACCCCAGCCCTCCCATGGAGGACCCCAGAAGCTGCAGCCCGTGGAGAGCCCACACAGGAGCAGGCTTCTGGCAGAAACTGCGGCCCTGTGGAGAGGAACCCATGCTGGAGCAGGTTTTCTGGCAGGACCTGTGGCCCCGTGGGGAACCCACACTGCAGCAGTCTGTTCCTGAAGGACTGTACTCCACAGAAAAGACACATGCTGGAGCAGTTCATGAAGAACTGCAGCCTGTGGGAAGGACCCATGCTGGACAAGTTCATGAAGGACTGTATCCTGTGAGAAGGACCCTACACTGGAGCAGGGGAATAGACTGAGGAGGAAGGAGATGAAGTGTTACGAACTGACCACAACCCTCATTCCCTGTCCCCCCGCACCTATCAGGGAATAGAAAGAGGAAGTTAAACAGTCAGGAACAAAGGAGTGAAGTTGAGACTGGGAAGAAGGGGAGAGGGTGGGGAAGTTGTTATTCATTTTGTCTTTGTTTCTCACTATCCTACTCTATTTTTAATTGACAATAAATTAAATTAATCTTCCCCAAGTTGAGTCTGTTTTGCCTGTGATGGTGACTGGTAAGTGATCTCCCTGTCTTGACCCATGAGCTTTTCCATCTTATTTTCTTCCCGCTGTCATCTTGAGGAGGGAGGAGTGAGAGAGCAGCTGGGTGGGGTTCTGGCTACCAGCCAATGTCAACCCATCACATTTCATTCAGTAGTTTGTTTTAGGAGCTTTAGGTCCTGGGATTTGCCTCTTTTTTTTTTCTGTAAGGCGTAGAGCTTTCATAGTTGTGTAGAATAAATGGCTTTATCTTTTTGCAAACACATTATATCTTGCTCATAGTAAATTCACCATGATTTATGAAATGTCCTTCATGCAAATGGATTGAAAAGTTATACAGCTGAATTGATGTAAGGAAGTTCTCTACTTTTGATTCTCAAAAAGTGTCCTCACTAGGGCAAAACCTTGAAAAACTATCAAAGAATGATAAAACCTGGACTGCTACTCTTCCATTCTACAACACCTGATGGTAACATACTATCCTGTTTCCACATGCTACAGTGCCTCTGATCTTAACCCACAGCTTCAGCTTTCCCAGATGTAACTCATGTTCCAGCTTCCTCTTCAGACTCTTCTTCTCCCAAGAACTCCATGCAGCTAGGATGATTAAAAATCGATTATTTGGAAAAAGAAAAAAAAATATCATTGGAAAATAAAACCCCTAAATAAACAGCTACAGAGTCACCCTTATATATCTAAAAGGAGCAGAGGGCACAACAAAAGCATGGTAGGTCCTTGTTTTGCAGTTCCCCAATAGGGTAAGTTCCAAAGGAAGAAAACAAGTCTGAAAGCTTATGAGTGATGTAGCCCTGTGCAAAATATTCTGCCTTGTGTGGGAGCCACATTGCCACTTCACCTCTGACAAGGATACAGGTCCCTGATGTTCTCTCCTTGTCCCCGTTCCACCTGTCAATATTATTCTGAAAACTGAGCAAATGTAAAAGCAATCAGTCCTTAAAGTCTATATCGTACCTTCTTTTGCACAATAAACAGCATTTTTGATGTAGGCAAAAAGAGAGAGAATAAAACAAACCTTTCATCTTCTTCCATAAAAGCCACATTAAAACTTCTTTTTCATGTCCTTTTTCTTTTTTCCCCTCTGCAGTCCCTGGAGAATCAGCACAGTGTTTTCTTCATAAACAGTTCTCAACACAGACTGGAAAATGTCACTGTTAACAATGAATTATCCCAGATGTACAGAGAGCACTATGGTCATCAATAGTTCTTTCTGTAAGCCCTCAAGGCTCTGAACCACTGATAAAAAGGAAAGCAAGGGGAGAAAAGGATTATACAGTAAATAAATTTGACTAGTATTAAGAATTTAACATGCTGGCTGGCACAATCAACTGACTAACGCAATGCATCAGACATGGAATGGTCTGCCATACAGTTCACTCACACTCTACTGTATACCTCTGTCAGTAGCTAACATTTGCAAAAAACACTCAATTATAAGTGACAGTATCTAATAGATTTGTCAGCCTGAACAGTTTTGCTTTCAAGCTAAAGGTAGAAAATTCAGTTCATTTTAGAATGGCAAACACCTCAGTTTTGAAGTTTCTAGCATTTCCACTTAATTATTAACAAGCATTTTTACCAGCTTAAGAAACTGGAAAATTGAGAAAATATTATTAATATAAATGTGTGTGTTTGAGATATATTATTGCAAACTTCAGCTGAAACTGCTAGAGGAGTCAAATAGCATTTTTAAGTTTAAAGGCTATACTTCATAACTCTCTTTTCCCCTAAACCATTTACTTGCTTAAACACAGACCATCAAAACACTTAAAATAGCCAAAATGGCAGCTCTGAACTAATACAAGCCAAGCAACACTTTGCTTGTTATAGTATTTTGTTCCAGAAGGCATTAGGGAATTTCATAATTCTGTTAATTAATAATGTGTCACAGTGTCTCACCTGTGAGTGTGAAAGGGCTCTGTAAAGGAATAAATATTACAATTCCCTTTTTACAGATGGGGAAACTGAGTCAAAGTGACTTGCCAGGGAGAGTGTCTTGGTCAATAAGCAGATCCAGGAAACAAAACCCTGAATTGCAGTCCAGGAAATGACCATAAATATCACAAAGATGACTGGCTGAGGCTTTGTAATATTGGCAGTTCTTTTAAAAGAAAACATTAAATTCAGACATGAAAATGATTGCATCACAGAGGAATAAGAACATGAAGTGCAGTATGAGGTCCCTTTAGCGCCATCAGGGAATCTTTCCCCACAACAAATATGAAGTGAAAACAAAGTTGGACTTAATGGGTAAATAAAAATAGAATGGCTGCAGAATTTTAGGAATAAAGAAAAAATACAGAAAAATATACAAAATAAACAAGTAAAAACCGTGTGTAAGTACATTTTCAGTAAGAGAATAAACCAGGAAACAGTTGACTAAATGAATACCATGCAATGAATCTATCACTACAAGGGAGAAATATCTGATGCCTTTCTTCCATCAGTCTTCTGTTACAAAGTTAAATGTGGTCAGACATATAACACGAGCAGGAAGGAAGAATACATTTAATATCTTAGAAACATAGGTATTCTCAGATGTGCTGGACCCAATGATCTCCTCTCTTTAGTATTCAGAGAACCACTCTGAGATCTCATACAAAATGAGCAAAATTCTGGAAGACTGAAAAAAGAAAAATGAAGTGACCATCTTCATCTTCAAAATGGGAGAAAAGGAGGAGTAGGGGAACTTTAAGTCCCAGGAAAGTACCATCATAAATAAACTATTTGTAAAAACTTAAACGAGAACAGGGAGACAAATTACAACCAACATGACTTTCTCAAGAATTAATCATGTCAAATAAATTTAATTTCCTTCCCTGGCAGGGCAACAGGCTTTACAGACAGCGAAAAAGCAACAGATAACCTATATCTCAATTCTAGCCTGGCTTTCATGCTGTTTGATAGATACACTGTTCTCAGAAGGAAGCTTAGGAAAGGCCTGTACCTTGGGTATAAAGGTGACTGGAAAATTATATTCAAAGAGTAGCTATCAAGGGTTTGTCTTTCAAGTGGAACAATGCATGAGTTAGAGTTCCCAAGGAGTTTGTCTTTAGCCTAATACTCTTACGCATTTGCTTGAAGGAATGCAGACTGTGTTTATTAAATACACAAATGATACTAAGCTGCAAACACATTGCAAGGCAGGATTAAAATTCCAAGGGGAGAAATTGTTTGGAGAAGAAAGAAAAAAAAAAAAGCCCTGATGCAATTTAATGAGAGCAATCAGAGGGCATAATTATAACCAATCAAATAAAAACATATTGGAGAAAAGATGGCTTAGGTAACAAGTAACCTAGGAAAAGATTTGGGGTTCTGGTGGCTCAGCACCAGCTGCATACATGTGAATGTTGTGCTGAAATATCTACACGCTCATGTGTGGTGTACAACATACATGAGTTAACCCTTCCACTGCACTCACTGCTGATAATTTCACTCAAATGAAACACTGTGTTCAGCTCTGAATATTGACCATCAGGAGAAGTATGGGTGAATTAGAGACTGCTAAGAGGAAAGCACAGAGTTATCAGTGGTCTGGAAGTCATGATCTACAAGGAAATATTGAAGGAATAGTGATTTTTAGTGTAGAACAGAGAACACTGACAGATGACATCATAGCTGTCCTCAAAGCCTCAAAGTCCTGCATAGGGACAGGGAGTCAACTATCCATTTCAGATAGGACAGAAATTACGGTGTTAAACTGAAACCAGGAAAAAATAAGGGTAGACACTACAATAAGTCAGTGAGTATAGTGGAGCACTGGAGCAGATTTCTTGGCAGCTTTTGGAATCCCAACCATCAGCCCATTTTAAGAATAAATTACACAAACAGCCTTCAGAATGACATAGGAATAGCTGATCACACCTTGGGGCAGAGGGATGGACTGGTGATTTCATGAGATTCTTTTAAAGGGCAATTTTTCTGTGACTCTGACAAGGGGAAGGACTTTTTGAGGAAGAAGCTTCCAAAGGCACCTAACTTTAATAGAAATTTTTGAGAATCCAGTTCAGGATGTAAAAAATCTGATTCTGAATTTCTTTTCTTCATCTAGTAAAACAAAGAGTTTGCTACATGTATCACCACCAATAACTACAAAGGAAAAGCTTTGGAGAATATTCTTCAAATATTCAGAACATGAGAGTAATTGTTTCCAGCATAGTTTTGCAACTACTGGGATGGATACTGAATATCTGACTGTTCATTTTTCTTCCCAAAGAGTGCTGGTGTACCCCTGAAAGTGCATCCTTGTTGAGCCTAGACATGTTGCACTTGTATTTGCAACATTGAAAGTTCCCTTAGAATTACACTGCTGCATTTCACTATGATAATCCTGCTTGTGATAACAAAAGATATTTTGGCTCCTGGGGCAAGATCTCCACATGAAGTCTCCCCCAGATATTAGCCTTCATGAATTTTGCTGTGACAAAAGGTTAATGGCTCCTGAGACCTGTGGAATTCAAATCCATTGGAAAATATAAAGTCTGGAAGTCTGGAGCTAATGTTGCTCCCATATTTCTCCCCTTCTTTGCTCCCACTTGACACTTTACATCTCAAACAAGGATCTTGCTGTTCTGCTGTCATTGTGCCTTGATTTAGTCAATCACAATAATATCCTTTCATTTCATGCCTCTCCATTTTCAGCTCCCTACATAATTTCTGAGTTTATTTGCAATAGGAGAAGACTGTAAATTTAAAAGCCCTCAATTCCTGGGGTGTCTTGGACTGCTCTGACTACACAAAGAGGCTGAGTGCCCTCAGTTCCCAGGGAGAGCCAACAGCAATCAGCCACATGGAGATATTTTTATTATCATTCTCTTCAAATATCCGTGTATGAGTATCATACAGCACAGATGTAGGTCTATAAATAAATATTCCTGGCTGAAAACCTCTCCCATTGATAACATGTATGTTTGTGTTTGAGGATTTTTTCCCCCCTTCTTTTTCCCTTAAAGTAGAACTGAAGAGTGAGATACAGTGCCAGGAATGGAGATGGTGCCAAATCGTTTCCCATGCTAGAGCATATGCTTAAACTGAGAAGAAATACCACAGTATGCTGCACCTTCGTTAACACTTTCAACCTGATTTGACAATATTCTGCTGCCATACACATAAGGACTATACAACCAAGATGGCTGGATAAAAGTCTGATTAATTTAGGATGGCTGGTGATGTAAGCAATGTTGGAGGTCAACTTCCTGCACACTTTGAACCAGCATCCTACATGACAAAGCTTGAGTGATATGTTTACCTAGGTAACCCTGCAGGCAAGAGGAAGAAATGCAGAGATAGAAACCATAGGAAAGATGAAAATATAATATTAGTAACTGTTGTGATGTGACATATGAATGAATGAATGAATGAATGAATGAATGAATGAATGAATGAATGAACGAATGAACGAACAGGAGATACAGTGAAAGACTTCCATGTTTTGTCTTGTCCTGTTGTCTCTTTGTGCTGTCTGTCTGAGACCAGAGCCTTTTTTTACTGCATTTGGTGATGTAATTTCTTCCAAAAAAATCAAATGGAGCTGCACTTAAGTGTCCAGCCATCCCTGAAAGACTAGCTGGGGGAACCTGGAGCCAATGGCCAACCACACAGGAGACAGAAAGCCTTCAGGTGTCTGTGAAGGTGAGTTCAGTGAAAGACTTGTGCAGGATTCATTCTATCATTGTAGACAGATAAAATCGATCAGATGGTTTGGACTCAGAAAATGCCTATTTCTCTTTGTTGACTGTAAGGCAGACAGAGGACATAAGGTCCATAGCTCAGGTGAAAGTACCTTACAGACCTCTTCCTTTGAATACCAGCTGGAGGGCATAGAAATGCTTGTGTAGCTGGGTTTGTTGTAGGGTGGAGGTGGAGGATTATAAATTGCTTTAAGTTATGCAGGAAAAAAAAAGTATGATTTGTTTGTGAGTTCAAAATTATTATACGAAAGAAGAAACACAACCTATATGTAAAACCAAGAACTTATTGTTGCTATAATTGAAATCTTAACAGGCTAATCAACGAGTTATTATTAGTCTATATCTAAGTATATTTTTTTTAAAAAAAGAAACTAAAGAATACCACCATACAGAAAAGGTCTCAATAGTAATAAAACACTTAAGACTGTTATGCACCTAGTCCCTATCTTCTACCTTTTTTCCCAGTATGATGTTGTCCTGGTTTCGGCAGGGATAGAGTTAATTTCCTTCCTAGTAGCTGGTACAGTGCTGTGTTTTGGATTTAGGGTGAGAACAATGTTGATAACACACCGATGTTTTAGTTGTTGCTAGGTAGTGTTTATACTAGTCAAGGACTTTCCAGCTTCCCATGCTCTATCGACTGAGAAGGCTGGAGGGGCACAAGAAGCTGGGAGGGGGCACAGCCGGGACAGCTGACCCCAACTGGCCAACGGGATATTCCACACCATGTGATGTCATGCTCAGTATATAAAGCTGGGAGAAGAAGAAGGAAGGGGGGGACATTTGGAGTGGTGGCGTTTGTCTTCCCAAGTAACCGTTACGCGTGAGGGAGCCCTGCTTTCCTGGAGATGGCTGAACACCTGCCTGACGATGGGAAGGAGTGAATGGATTCCTTGTTTTGCTTTGCTTGCGTGCGCGGCTTTTGCTTTCCCTATTAAACTGTTTTTATCTCAACCCACGAGTTTTATCACTTTTACCCTTCTGATTCTCTCCCCCATCCCACTGTGGGGGAGTGAGCGAGCGGCTGAGGGGTGCTTAGTTGCCAACTGAGGTTAAACCACGACATATGTTCACCTTTCCACTGCCATCAGGCCCTGGAGTTCATGGCTTCCATCTGGTTGGGGGAGCGGGAAAGGGTGTATCACAAGTTGACAGCATCCCAAGTCCTTCACTGGGAAGAGTATGATGCTAATGGTGGTGGCTTCTTCTTCCTGCCTGGGATCTGCTTGGGGTGGTTTTGTTTGCTAACACACTTTTACACCTTGCTTTTTTCTTCATTGGTTAGCACATTCATGTTTTACATGCAAATTTAATACATAAATGCTGTTTTACAGATGTTGGATACTTGTTCTTTGTTCTCTTTGTTATCCCTAAATCCAGTTTTGTCCAGCTCCTGATCTGAATTTCTTCAACTGATCATGGTTGAGCTGTTTATAGCCTTCAGGTTTCCACTGCCTGCCTATACCCCACATAGTTAAACCAAGTTAAAACAAAGCTACAGTCAGGTCAGGACAAGTTCAGACAGACCAAGCCTGACAAGCTTCAGTCCTGCAGCCTTGTAAACTCAGCGCAAAGCCTGTGATCTATTACTAGCAGGGGCAAAACCATATTACTTGGCTGCAGGGCTACATTCTCTAAACACACTTTTTTTTCAAAGAAGTCCTACATACTGTTTAAGCCAACTTGATGACAAGCTGTATGATCTGTATTAACTATGCTCATATTAAAAGGGTTCCACTTTTCATATTGTACATGTTCTAAATGCATCATCTGCTCTCACATTTAAACAGTTCATGTTCCTTCCAAATGAGCTATAGCATGAATTACCCATTATTGAGAATATACATCTAGAGATCCAGTTTTATAGTCAACCAGTCTAGTAGGAGCTGACAGTAATGACCTTGGAATTCTCTGCACAACCTGCAGAATCAGTCTTAGCATGCAAATAAATACTGTAAATTAACAAGGTCAACTTCTACTTTTCTGGCAAGGCAAAGGAAGGGAGGGAGGGAGGGAGGGAGGGAAGGATCTCAGGAAATGAGTGGCAGCATGAACACACTGACACACAAACCAGTGAGCAGGAAGCTGTCTGTGTGGTAGTTACTGGTGGATAGTTTCCCTCGTTGCAATAATAGACATGCTTAAAAGCATAGACATGCATTCAAGGAAGGCTGAGTTCCTAATCTTGAGACTTTCTCACTAATCTGATACTATGTCTAGTATCAGATCCCTAAAGAAAGTAAAACCGCCACCAAACCAAGATCAGTTTGGGTCAACTAGTTATCTACTGGCTTAATTTAGACTATAGGACTCCTCCATTTGGCCTGCCACATTTCCCAAGAGGTAGGTAGTTGAGCACTCAAGTGCTCCACTCAGTGTCTACTGACAAGTTGACCAGTAAGATGGACTGTGAAGACCCCAGAATCCAGCCCCAGCAAACTTTTGCACTTCTTACTATGTTGAGGTTACAGGGTTTGTTTTAAAATGCATATATCTAAAAAAATTTTTACCAGCTCTTCCTTGATCACATATATCAATATGATCACTACAAATTTAAATTTGCAGCATCTGTTTTGGACCAGGCACTGCCAGATAACAAACAGCACACTGGTGAGTCTAATAGTCTGCATACTTGTCAGAAGATGCTATGTCTTCCTCATAGCTTCCTCCATAATTGCAGAACCACAAGCTTTTAAAAGCTATATGGGAAGGACAATTAGATTATCTAAAGTCCTCCTGCTACTCTTGGAATTGTTCCCTGGCATATGATTTCTTTTCCTTTTTTTGGTCCCATTTGTAATGGGTTGAAACATTCATTATGTCTGCTCCTTGTCTTGAGGGACGTCTAGTCTAACAGATAAATAACCTTTCAGGTTAACTCTTCTGCTGCCTGTTGCCTATATACTTTCTCTTATTTTTCTCGGGCTCCTTGTTATATACATCAGTCTCCCATGCCACGTTATTAAACTGCTAAATGGTAAATTTTTATTCATGCAAATATACATAAATGTGATGCCCTTCTTCTTTTATTAATTGCTCACAGCAGAATGACTTTTTTGGTTGTTATTGTAATCTGCACAAGTTCACTGCTCACTTAATTCACTTACTTAAAAACTACTCATGTTTTGGTAATGTTAACTTTTTTGCTCACAGTAACAGTGAGGAGCGTAATAACAAGCTTTAATCCTTTGAAGTCATACCTTCTAGAGTCTTTATCATTGCTACTGTTCTTTGGGTACCCTCTACTTTATCTATATCTTTTTTATAATGGGAAGCTCAGAAATAACTAGCATTCCAGCCATAACCTAAAGAAGACCAACCCAATAGAAAGACTCTCCCCAAATTCTGGAAATACTGAATTAGCTCATCCACCTGAATGAATTACATTCCCTCATTCCATGAAGAGTTATGAAAGCCATATTCATACTGTTCACTCCAGCTGCCTAACTTAGGCGTTGTGCCCTGTATGATGTCTGCTGTCAAGGCAGCAGACTCCCTAGAGTCCAGTGCCACCAGATTCTGGGTCCCCACACAAAGCATAGAGAGAAATTTCTAAAAAAATTGAGCAAACTGCTAGTTAGGTGCTCTTAATCTAGAAGCTTAGAATAGTAGCTTATAGAAGGCACCTCTGGAGGTCATCTAGTTCACCCCCCCTGCTCAAGCAAGGTCAGCTAAAGCAGGTTGCTCATGGCCATGTCCAGTCAGGTTTTATATACCTCCAAGGACAGAGACTCTACAACCCTTCTGGGCAGCCTGTTCCAGTATTCAAACACTCTCACAATATTTTTGTCTTTTTCTTATGTTTAAATATGTCCACCTGAGCTTTTCCAAATCTATTTCAAATAGCAAACTCATGTATAATGTGCTGCACTATATCACCATTTCAGCATTTAGCATTGCTGCCTTCTGATATTCATTCTATCCTGAAAAAACAACTGCTTTCACTCATGCAATAGAATGTCTTCTTAGAAATTCATGTTCTCATTTCAAAGCCTTCCTAATGTGCCTTCTGATTAAACTGTCAACTAGCTGGAATTTGCTTCTTGGTTTGGTATACGAACCTTCGAGAAATATGACCATTGCTGTTCAGTGAGACATATTGGTATGAACTTTTGAACATCACTTGGAACAAAAAAAAAAAGAGAGATACTGAGTCAAAGTCTCAAAGGAAAAACAAATTCTGTCTAGGATATCACACCAGGACTGCCATAATGCTGGGGTTTTATCAAACTTGTGTCCAGCTGCTGGATTTTTGATATTTTGCAAGAGGAACCACATCTGTCACTAGGTTTTTCAGGATCCATCCTGTAAGAACAGTTGCTACAGCAGTATTTTGGAATCAGATGAAGAATGCCTTAATTTATTCATCTTTTTTCAGGGAACAGAGAATTGTAGGTTCCTATGCTTGAGATCAAGAACTGTGGTCAGACTATGTACGGAGAAAACATTCCAGTTCAAGAGCACAGAAGAAGAAATGTAAGAAAACAAAAATTTTGAGCTGAAACACATGAGAAGAAGCTGTCTCCCTGGCTGGAAAATTACATGAGTCAAATCCATGAGGCAGTTAAACTACTGGATAGCAAAAGAAGAAAAAAAAAAAAAAAAAGTAGTTTGACAGATTTTAAAGGCTTGGAGGTTTATACAACTTCTTGTCATCATTGGCAGTCTCCTGCCATCAGTACAAATGTACTTGGCCTTATTTCTTTACATCAACAAAGCACCAGAACTCACAAAGGTTAATGCAATTTCTATTCCTGAGCAAAATTTATAATGCAGTATTGTGGAGGTAGACCGAGAAAGTGAAGAAGTGGTGGTGATTTTGCAGTGACTGACAAGCTGGAGAATTAAATAATTTGACAATTTTATGTATTATATAAATATATAGAAAAGCATTTATGCTAGCTTTAGGCTATAATTGGCATACCTGAATGAGCATCTCCTTTGTATCATTTTGAACCTATAAACTCAAAACCTGGCTATTCCGATTAGGAACTATTTTACCTGTACTTTGATCAGGAATGTATGGGTGTAGCAGACCACAGACACAAATTCAGCAGTTCATGGGCTTAATCTGATTTTCAGAGCAATAAATTTAAACCATAGGCTGTTTGTCACCACAGTGTTGGCATGGGGGTTTTTTGTAAAGGGGGAGAAACTCAGAAATCAGCAGAATGCATCACAAGTGACATGAATTGTACTAGCAGCCTATTTCTTGATTTCCCCTTTCCTGAACCCTGTCATTTCCCCAATTTCTGCAGCTTATCATCCTTCCTTCAGCAGGTGACCAGAAAGCATCTGTCCTATGATCAGTATGCAGGCATCCCCTATCTTTCAATATGTATTTCTTACCTTATATGAGGGAAATGTGTGTGTAAGGGAATCAAATTATGAGGAATCCTAGCACAGCCTGTCATAAGACTATCCATCCGTCCATCATGTAGAGGGGGATGCCTGTCTTGCGGTCATGGGATCAATACAACTCCAGTAGCATACCAAGGCTGATGGATCTTGTCACCAAATTGTATGTGTTCTCCTCATGTAAGTGAATGTAATCCCAGCACATAGTAATAGCTGCTCACAGCTTCCTAAACTGAAAGATACCTTCCCAGTCATGCGACGGAGAAAGAATTTGGTCTTCAAGAGCCTCTGAAAAGCTTTTGTTACCTAGCCAGGTTGCCTAGTACAGAATTAATAATATCTTTAATAACAACATTTTGAAATACCTTCCTCAAGCCACATTAAAATAATTCTTATACAGTATTTCTGTTGCTGTGATACATATAACTGAAGTTCTTCAGAATGCTATATGCTACAATCACTATCTTTATAGGTTTTTTATGTCTTTGTTAGAATTGTGGGAATTTAAAGAATCCTTTCTTATGGCTTTGGATTGGTGATGTTACATCTGTTTATTAGCATAACAATACTTTTCCTTACAAAGCCACTAGCTCTACTAAAGAGGCACCTTTCATAATTATTACAATAATCAGTGGCAATAGTACTCTCAAGAAAACCAGGAAATTATAGTATTATTTATAGCAGTGCTCTAAACACTCTTGTTAAACCTCCTTTTTGCAGCAGTTCCATGCAAAGATCTTTATTTTGAAGGGCTTTTGTTTCTCCCAATTTTCAGATTGTCAGACTACACTGAGATTCTTTTTCTTTGTGCTTGCCTGAATCGGCTTACCTTCAGCTGAGGAAAGCACTATCTTTCTTTTTATCTCTGGACTGTTTTTCTGGATTTTTCTCTTCTGGCTTTGAGAATACCTTATTATTACTCACATTCCTTGGCAACGTCCCTACAAGCCACAAGCCCATATTTTTGTAGGCACCTTACAAATCACACAGAGGGGTGGTGCTTTCCAAAATTAACACACTCTAGGTGGCTTTAACAGAAAGAGTCTGTTTTTCTCCCCACTTTATACATAGGGAACTGGGACAAAGAGGCAGTAAAACCTGAGTATAATCTTAAAAGACATTTAGACATCTCTATCCCATTTAAAATAAGTTTTGTGCCTAAGGAAGGGTGCACGAACTCCTTGATCAAGTAACAGAAGCTTAGTATTAACCAGATTTTATCAATCATTCCACAACTTATTCTTTACCTATAGATCCTGAGATATTGACATTACCAGGGTCCACACAGGCCAGCAGACTGGTTATTGGGTCAAATTAAAACTTATTTCAACAACTACTGGCTTGGAAACACCCTCACATAAAACTATCTCCCACAGCTCTTTAGAGATTCCTAGTGTCATCCAGCAGTCTAGAGAGTCATCCAGTGGTGTAGAGATCACCTGTAGGTTGTCTGTACCATCCCAATAAAACGAAGCAGTTGGAAATCCACTTTAAAAATATAATTAACCTTTGTCTGTAGCTGTTGCACATCCCTGGAACAGCACAAGTAACCAGACCATGCTAGCAGTCCTGGTCCTTAACACTTAGAACACCAAAAGCCAAATTTTCTTACACGCTTTTCACATCAGCTGTTTCTTATGTTATCTGCAAAGGACTAACTCCTCAAGATCTATCTCAGTTGTTACAGACTTGGAAACCTACCTAGGATCTGATGATTTCAGTAGTAAGCAGAACCTTAACTTCTGCTGAGGATCTGAGTGTACAGCTGAGGATGTGCGTTCTTCCATTAGGACTGAAAGCAAGTGCCTTTCAAGAATGGCATCCATGGAGACAGTAAGGCAGAGCGCCCTGAAAGCCTGGATATAGAAACCGATTGTCCCATTCATTCTAAATCTGCTCACGTGGAATTTGACTGGGTGATGAGCTGAGCAACAGGACCAGCAAAAAGCTAAAGAAATTAGTTTTGCCAGTGCCATCCTAAGGCATGAGCTCCTAACTGCCCTGATTCTGGATACCTATGTTGGAAAGGGGTCACCATGTAGTAAGGCTGATAGTGGACTCTCTTGATTTACTTGCTATTTTGCAGTGGATTAGACTAATTGTGCAGCTAGTGTTGTCTGATGGCGAATAAGGCCTTAAAATGGCTCAGCCAAACAAAGTAGTAAGTGCTCACTCCCTTGCCCACAAAAGGTCAGTTCATAGTTTATAGTCTTGAACAATAAAATTTTTCAAGAGTGCAATAGTTTTGAGAGAAGTCTTGAAAATTCTCACGTGTAATTATTTTGCATAGTCTAGCACTTCTTCATAAGGGAATATTTATAAATATTTAGGCAAGTTTTCAGTCATCATCTCACAGCCCTGTGGAAACCTTTCTCCCTGCATTCTTGGCCAGGCTGTAGTCAGGGTGTTTCAGAAAGGTCAACTGCATTTTCATTGGCCCAAAAACCAAACAGGGATGCTTCTGAAATTATTTTGATCCCAACAAAGGAGAAGTTGAGGAGTCAGAGGTCTGATGTGGACAGTACTGATGGAAACACAAAACGAATCTGGCTGTATCTTTTCCTGGAAATAGAGAGAAGCCCAAACTAAGTAATAAAATCATTGTTCTGCAACCAAAAAAAAAAAAAAAAAGAATAAAATAATGTTTTGTCAAATGTTGGATGAAACTCTCAAAGGAATGCCAGGGATTTAGAAGATTTAGAAAATTTGAAATTCTCTAAACACTGGCAAATACTCCAAAGTTTCCAAATTGTTCAGTGCATAAGCAATACATTGATTGCCTGGATGGGTGCAAATACTTTATCACTCCTTTATAATAGATCCTGCTCAATTGAGCTGATAAAATCAGTCAATTAATCTGATTAATTAGCCCTTCTTTTTTGTTGGTCAATGATTCCTGAACATATTTTTATTTCTTATTTCATTAGTTTAAACTCTTCTTCACAAATAGCTCTCTGGCTCTACACTTCATTTACTCTGGGTAAAATTGACAGTTCTCCAGCCCAAGATCTGACCACCAGTCAAACTCCAGCAAAGGCAGGATTCTTGTGCTGTACAGCTAGTTATTCAACTCACGCAGGGGTTTTTCTGGCTTTTCTCTGCTCCACACCATTTGGTTATAATTTTCAGCAAAGGATAACAAGTGTAAGATATTCCATTTTCATCAATGCCCAAATTCATATACAAACATGAGTATACACAGCAACAGCAGCTATTCACCAAATGGATAAACAAGAACACATTTGCAATCATTTTTGTGAGCAGTGGGAGGAAAAATGCTCAGTAAACATAACCAAAACCAGAATAAGTTCAGAATCCAAATTAACAATACATATCACTATCAAGTATTCACACATCCTTTATTAAATTTATCTGGAAGAATACTAATTGCTAATGAGTTATTTGAGACCACATGCACGCACCCTGTAAAACCCCCAATAAAAAATTGTCATTATATTTTGTCCACAATTAATAGTCGTTCCCTTTTTAATATATCTCATAATTTTGAAAGTCTGGAGTAGTACTATTAATAATATTATTAATAAAATATCTTGACTATTTTAATATCATTAATAAAACATATAAAGGATTTATTAATAAGATTTTTGAGAGTCCACACACATCCATTAAGAGTCACCAATGACAATGTACATTTCTATTACATTCTGTTCAGCTCTAACAGATAATCTCTTTTTCAAGTAACTTGTAATTCAGAAATTTTGATTGAAATTTCAATAGAATGAATTATTTACCTGATATTTGAAATTACATGGCAGTTAGCAATCTATTAGCAATTACTGGGTCTGTGAAATATCATGGCTGATACTTAATGGCAACCAAGTGTTTCTAATTCTCTTTATGTGTTATTTCCTTCTATTATTTTCTAATAAAGCTAACCTGCCATCACATCTGTAACAGAGCTAGGCCCTTTTCTGTTATCCAGACAGAGCTAGGAGGACCTCAAAACTTTATCCTCAACTCTCTATTAACTAAAATATTTTACCAAGGCAGTAAGGAACAAGTTTAGAGCCATGAGGCATTAGGTCACTGACAGCTGTTTTGAATATATTTTGAAGAATAGTGAGTAAATACATGTTCTTCCCAGTACTGAAAGGGGTCATTAACTAACATTTAGATGCATTGTTATTCTAACATCATTTGCCAGAAGCACTTTGCAGCAGTTTATAGTGAGATAAGGTGAAAATATAAACCAAAAATGTCTCTCCTGAATATTACTCACAGCTAAATTTGGGACACAGTCTGGCATGTGCGTTGTAAAGATACTAAGGCATTTCAAAAGCCTCGTTAACCACAAAGGCCTTTATATTCACATCGGCCACAGAAAAAAATCCCTGTTAAGATTTCCTTCAGCTCAGAGCTTCATCTGCCACAGAGGGCCTAAAATTGGTATTTCTTTCCAGGAAGTGATCTCAAGACAAAGGCAGTTCATGGGTAATAGTCCTTCACGGAGACTTCTACAACTGCATTATTAACCTAAGATCTTGACTTACAGTCTGTTCTCCTCTACAATCTCTACAGAAAAACCTGACTACTTGCTTGAAGCCACAAGTTTGATCATATAATCAAACCCAGATCTGAACTCTGCTGTAATCATAGAATCATAGAATAGTTTGGGTTGGAAGGGACCTCTAAAGGTCATCTAGTCCAACCCCCCTGCCGTGGGCAGGGACATCTTCAACTAGAGCAGGTTGCTCAGAGCCCCCTCCAACCTGACCTTGAAGGTTTCCAGGGATGGGGCATCCACCACCTCTCTGGGAAACCTGTGCCAGTGTTTCGCCACCCTCAGCATACAAAATGTCTTCCTTCTATCTAGTCTAAATCTATCCCCCTTTAGTTTAAAGCCATTCTCCCTTGTCCTGTGTCAACAGTTTATAAATTGTCCACTTTGGAATGAGGAGGTAAGCAAAAATCATTGAATACAGATAGACCTCTAGTTCCTTCTCACAGTTCCTCTTTAAAAGTGAGAAATGTTGAGATACCTGAGGAAGGAAGGATCCTAACATCGCTTATCACAACAAACTGCTGGACATGCATCTATGTTCACACACACAGATACACGTGAACACTCTGGAGAAGGCAGATACAATGCAGATATTGTAAGGTAGGAGCAGATTTCTTGTGAGAATGTTTGCCCAAGGACAAGGCAAGCCTAAATGTTAAGACCTTACAATGGATCCCATTGTTAATTATGCAATATAGACATGACCTTGGCAAAATAAGGTCTAATGGCCTCTGTCATCCCTGACTGCAACGGACATTCTTCTCTGGGGATATTATTCTGAGTCTACTTTGCTTTTTTCCCCATACACATTCTATTGAGATTGAAGGCATTTAGCTAATTCATTGTTCCAACGATTATTGATACTCCCCTCCTCCCATATACTTCACAAAATTAAAAACTCATCATACAGGTCCCCCAAACCCAACATTTAATTAAAAGAGATAATCAATTCAATACAGCTATTCTTACTGCTTAACACATCCTAACACATGTAATGGAGAAATTAAACTACAAATAAACAATTATCCACCACAAACAAGTAAGGAAAATGATATATACATTCATTTTGTTTCTTGTAGCAGGATGACTGAACTGTTACATTATGGGAGATTTGTTTTATTTTCTACAGATTATAGGATGTGTCACTATAATACAGATGACACATTTAGCTGGCCAGCTTTACAAATTGGGATAATTGAGTTGGTTGAACAGGCCTGAAGTATACAAATAGATGACAATTTTTTATCTGGATGGATTTCTGTCAGCTAATGAATTAACCTGAGCGTAGATAAAGTATAAAACCAGAGAAGTTTGGATACACAGAATTCTTCACAATAAAGATAAGGGGGTATTTTTAAAACATCGATGATTTCAACTCAAGGAAGTTTAATTGCAAAATTAAGTTTAATATGTTAACAGAAAAATATTCAACAACTCCTACAGGAAAAAGGTGATCAATACCTCATTCTGGCAATTAATTAATGGTGTTATTGACTTTTGCCAAAAATCATTCACCTGTAATGAGAAAAAAAAGTATGCAAAATGTATGTTTACAGAACCAGAATCTAGATAGTGTGAATAAATAGGTATGAATGGACAACTGTAAACAAAACAGATTGCAAGATATTTAACTGAAGTAACCTGAGACACTTCTTGAGGGACGTTCTTGAGGAAAGTTCTCTTGATCTGCCTCATCTCCTGAATCTGCTCATAGAAAGTCAGGATTTTTCCTTCCAGTGAATTCAGGCAGCTCTTTTTGCAGCAATTTGAACAGTCCCTTCATTCCTAGACTGCCTGCACATCTGCTATCCCAACAGGAGTTAAAACCTCAACTTCATATACTACCTTTAGAAATTATGTTTCACAGGGCCTATGCTGGGACTGGGCCTGGCAATAAACTACACGGTAGGACCATCTTCTCCAGTGAGCAATTTGTTCCCTCTTATCTCACCATCTGGCATATCCGTAGGAGTTGCCTCTGCTATAAGGTTACCATAACCTCTGCCAATGACAGATTAGAGAGCTTAGTATATGAGCTCCTTTCTTTCTTCAACAGCTGCTTAGAGGGCACATAACCCTCTTTTTCAGGTTGAACTAAGCTGAAGCTAACTGAAGATCCTACAAACTCTTGCGTAACGTTTGGAGTGAAGAACTCGCTTCATTTTACAAAATGTCCCTGCCAAACAGATGAAGATAACGCTAACACAGAAATACCAGCAGAGCACAACACATGCAGGACCTTCCATAACTGCCATACCTCAGAACTGTATGGACCAGCTAGAAAGTGGAATGAATTTAAATCACAGACATAGGAAAGGGGTCTCTGATTTGCTCCTATTCTGAAGACACTGCAATTTCAACCTTGGTTTCTGTGCTCTTCTTTCTCTTTGTCCAAGGAGGACTTCACCCAAAGCCCACAAAAGCCAACACAAAATTTTCTGTTGCTGTAAACTGGCTTTGCTTAAGAATCTGAGCAAAAACCACATCCCCGATCAAACCTCTCTGAGCACTACAAAGAGCAATTAGAATGCAGATAACACATTGCTGTTTCTAATTGTTCATTATCATAGCATTATAGATATTATGGCTGTTTTTTCCTTCTTCTCTGCTGATGTTGCTACATCAGTCAAATGTCCCTATAGCTAATTATGCAGACATATTTCAATCTGATTAAAACTCACATCAGTGTAATTGAAAAACATCAGTGGCAATGTTCTGGAGGGAGACAGTGTTCCATGTATTTTTAATAGCTGTAGTTCAGCCTTTCTTTTACTGCAGTTACCTCATATTTCCCATAATAAGGTCCTGCTTCCAGGTGATTCTGACATTGCTGAACTTTAACTGCTAGGGCTGAGTTGTTATATGCCAGGTGACTGACTACCTGAGTCTCATTTTTCTGGAAGTGAGACAAGGGTCCAGGTGGGAAATGATATGGGATTCTGTGATGCTAAAATTAATTTTAAAACATATGCATGCAGCACTGAATTGAGGTTGTACTTGCAAACATAATTCTGACTT
Source organism: Pygoscelis adeliae (assembly GCF_000699105.1). Taxonomy (NCBI): domain Eukaryota; kingdom Metazoa; phylum Chordata; class Aves; order Sphenisciformes; family Spheniscidae; genus Pygoscelis; species Pygoscelis adeliae. Next base: position 2,467,695 of record NW_008824754.1, on the reverse strand, counting down.
TGAAATGAGTGGCTTTGAGCTCCTTTAATGTAGTTCTCTGTGTATGAGTGTGTAATGTCCCACATAGCTACTAGCCTCTCATTCCTTCATTTTCTTGCCCTTTAGATGTGGGCATAGAGAGCCTTTGCCACCCGTGGTTCTCTTATCTTGCTCTGCAGAAGCAACTATCTCAAGGGCAGACAGTCCTCTGCTTGAACACTGCCCTGTGTAGCTGTTTCTGATGGGAGGATCTGCAGGGCTCACCTCCTCCTCTTGAACCAGTGGGTCTTGGATTAAAGGAGGATTTTGACATCTGGTAAGAGAAAGGCCAGCCAACCTCACTTTACAGAGCTGTCCGTGACAGAAACTCCTTTAAAAATTCCTTTTACAGAGCTGCTTCCTAAAGCTTTAAATGTTCAACTGAGTGTTGATAGCCTTATCTCCCATAGTTAATATGAATGACTGTCCCATTTAATCAACCAAGCATTTATCACTGAAGATGTCTTGAATTAAGGAGAAATGGCTGATAAATGACCCTGCCTGTCTTTGTCTGTGTTAGTATCATTTGAAAAGGAAGGGGGGTTATTCTCTGTATTTTAAAATTAATTGACAGGTTTGCTGCTATTGATTTAGTTAGTCATGATGTCACAAAGGCATTTGTCAATACCATTGCCAGTGAAGGTTCATGGAATATAATTAAAACATGGCTATGAAGACACAGCCTGCAGATGCTTACAGAGCCTTTAGGGGATGTCAAAGGGGAGGAGCAAGAAAGTTCTCATTGCTGATGGTAATGTGTGACTTGCTTATGAAAATGAAGAATCAGGGCTTATTGCAGTGTTTAATAAGTCTGGGAGGCATCTCACTTCTTTACTGCTCAAAAAAGGGTCCCAGAATGGGAAGCAAGAGGTATAAGAATATTTTCCAAGAAGGAAAAAATCACCAACATCTCTGAGACTCTGGCTGTAATACCCACATTCACTTCCTGTCACGTGTCACTTACTTTTGATCTAATCTGTATAATCATTCCCTTTATCCCCCTCTGTCACAGTGCTGTTTTGTCACTCACCAGAAGTGGCTCTATTACAGTGGCAATTACTGTCCAGTGCAGTTACTAGCTGTCTGACTTCTATTTGAATGAGCTGGGTAAACGTTGTCATTTGTAGTCCTTTTGATGATAGTCATTTTCTTTGCACGAGTTAAACTGTTACAGAAATGTGCCCCTTTCTGGGACTTCCAGGTTTCACCTTCTTTTTCTACTCCCCAGCTGATTCCTCCAGCAAAATTGCCCATGGTGTATCTGCCTGTTGGAAGAACCAATATGAAATTGAATGGGGTTTTTTTGCCTCTTGCTGATATGCCAAGTCCTTCAAGGAATGAATAATGAGTCATAGCTGATGCCAGTCATTCATGACCATTGCCAGAAATGTAATGCAAATGTAACTGCAAAGCAGTGATATGCATACTCTTGGATGTAAAATCATGTTGCCCCTTCTTATATATGGTTGGAGAAAAGAACTAGTCTTCCCACAGCTGAAGGAAACCCTTGAGAAGTGGGAAAAGCTCTGCAGAAAATTATATTCAAAGCACCGTTTCTATTTCTATATCCCATCTGTGGAGGTGGGTCAAAGAGAGGCAAAGAACATAAATCCTGTGCAATCTAAGAACCTGTGAGCAAATGTCAGAGATCCCCTAAGCTGCCAAGCTTGAGTGTAAGATCTACCTCCATGATGATTCTCTCTCTCTCTTCTCAGTGATATTCAGTATTTCCTCTTAAGCTCCATGATGAAGAAGACATTAAAAACTCTTAAGCAATGAAAGACAACAATCTATACAGTACAACAGAAAGGTTTGAAAATGCAAACCATTTTCAACCTGAAAGTTCAAAACCATTAGATCAATTGAATCAACCTATCGCTACTGAGTTTTTTGGATGTTTTTTCTTCTAATTATGTAATTTTTAAGCCAAACTTGGACAGTGGTCAGGGATTTGGACTGCTTCTTGCCCTTTCAGAGTAATATCCTGGTGTCCTCCAGCAATCTTAGTAGCCCACTCTGGTCCACTTTTGCCATGATCTTCTCCCAATGCTCCACCATTTCTCAAAAATTCAAATCTAACTCAGCTTTTAAATCTTTCCTCCGTCCATTCCTAGGATACCTTGACCATCTACCTTCATGAATCTAAATCTGAGCTAGCAAACAGGCAGTGCAGAGTTTTTCCTTACCCAAAAACCTTCCTTACTTGGTTAAAGCAAGTTTTACCAAGGAAAAAAAGCCCATTCCATTAAATGCAGTGAGGAGTTTTAAGTCTGATTAACATGCTACATGAATCCACATTTCTGTTGTTTTTGAGAGAAAGGAAGAGTCTGTGTCATCAGCCTGACTTGTAAGTCTTTTAGCTTAACCTATTTCTAAGACTGCTCTTGTCTCAACAATCTGTATATGTAGATGACCCAACTACATCAAAGCTGTAAACAACACCCCTGAAGCTGTTTATGTACCAAGAAGCTCACTAGCTAAGTAAAGAACACCTATAAAGTGAAAGACGTATCTCCCCTTGAAAACAAGGAAATCAGTGCACAGGGAGTAAATAGCTTGTCCAAGTTCAGACAAGCAAGTCTTGGGAAATGGATTCCAGTTCTGCATAGACCCAGCCCAGCCTGCCTCAGAAATTCACAGTTAAATCAGATTGGAAATGATGAAAAGAATTTTCAGGGTTTTCTGCTGGTGAGTGAAAAGTAAAATGAATCATAAACTCATAAAATAGTTTGGGTTTGAAGGGACCTCTAAAGGTCATCTAGTCCAACCCCCCTGCCGTGGGCAGGGATATCTTCAACTAGAGCACGTTGCTCAGAGCCCCCTCCAACCTGACCTTGAAGGTTTCCAGGGATGGGGCATCCACCACCTCTCTGGGCAACCTGGGCCAGGGCTTCACCACCCTCAGCGTAAAAAATTTCTTCCTAACATCTAGTCTAAATCTACCCCCCTTTAGGTTAAAGACATTCCCCCTTGTCCTGTCCCAACAGGCCCTGCTAAAAAGTCTGCTGCCATCTTTCTTATAAACCCCCTTTAAGTACTGATAGGCTGCAATAAAGTCTCCCCAAAGCCTTCTGTTCTCTAGGCTGGACAACCCCAACTCTCTCAGCCTTTCTTCATAGGAGAGGTGCTCCATCCCCCTGATCATTGTCATGGCCCTCTTCTGGACCTGCTCCAACAGGTCTTTCTTATGCTGAGGGCTCCAGAGCTGGACGCAGTACTCCAGGTGGGGTCTCACCAGAGCAGAGTAGAGGGACAGAATCACCTCCCTCGACCTGCTGGCCACGCTTCTTTGGATGCAGCCCAGGATACGACTGGCTGCCTGGGCTGCGAGCGCACATTGCTGGCTCATGTCCAGCTTTTCATCCACCAGTACCCCCAAGTCCTTCTTGGCAGGGATGCTCTCCATCCCTTCATCCCCCAGCCTGTAGTGATACTGGGGGCTGCCCCAACCCAGGTGCAGGGCCTTGCACTTGGCCTTGTTGAACCTCAGGAAGTTCACACAGGCCCACTTCTTGAGCTTGTCCAGGTCCCTCTGGATGGCATCC
>NW_008824754.1:2462461-2463604 GCF_000699105.1 Pygoscelis adeliae | reverse complement strand
TGTCGACCATACCACTCAGCTTGGTGTCATCTGCAAACTTGCTGAGGGTGCACTCGATCCCACTGCCTATGTCATTGATGAAGATGTTAAACAGGACCGGTCCCAATACGGACCCCTGCGGGATCTTTTCCCACTCAGGGAAGTTATAGTTTCCAGAATCATCCCTCTAAAGGAAAATCACATTTCTTCTACCGTATAACAAAAAGAGGTAAATAAAACAGAGGAGTACTTAAGCTTTCATTCTCACTGCTTCTCAGTGTGGTGTCCTAACCTGATGCTCATTTTTTGTCCCAGTCTGGTATCTCTCCTTTCCCATCCCCACAGATGCACTCATTCTGCAGACCTTTACCCTGAGATAATTTTTTCCCCAAATCCATTTGGTTATCTGTATTGCCAGGGTCAGTGTTATATCTCTTACTGTACTTTTCTCCTTATTATAAACCTAGCTGATGGCTGTGGAAAGCCTTATGCATTTATATGCAGATGACACTTCTGTGTTCACTGACTGATGAAGTGTCCTCTCTTCCTAATTCCCTTTCCTCTGAAATGGCAAAAGTGATCATCTGACTTAATGAGCACCTTTTCCTTCACAAGGCTTTGCCTCAGTCTTTAATAGACCAATTATTCTCTGGGTACCCAGCTCCCTGAGCTGGAAGACAGGGACGGGGAGCAGAATGAAGCCCCCATAATCCAAGGGGAAATGGTTAGTGACCTGCTACACCACTTAGACACACACAAGTCTATGGGGCTGGATGGGATCCACCCAAGGGTACTGAGGGAGCTGGTGGAAGTGCTCACCAAACCGCTTGCAATCCTTTATCAGCAGTCCTGGCTAACTGGGGAGGTCCCAGTTGACTGGAGGTTAGCAAATGTGATCCCCATCTACAAGAAGGGCCAGAAGGAGGATCTGGGGAACTACAGGCCTGTCAGCCTGACCTCGGTGCCGGGGAAGGCTATGGAGCAGATCATCCTGAGTTACATCACACGCCACATACAGGACAACCAGGTGATCAGGCCCAGTCAGCATGGGTTTATGAAAGGAAGGTCCTGCTTGACTCACCTGATCTCCTTCTGTGACAAGGTGACCTGCTTAGTGAATGAGGGAAAGGCTGTGGATGTTGTCTACCTAGACTTTAGTAAAGC
>NW_008824754.1:2453501-2461741 GCF_000699105.1 Pygoscelis adeliae | reverse complement strand
ATGTCTTCACCGAAAGGGTTGTCAAGCATTGGACCAGGCTGCCCAGGGAAGTGGTTGAGTCACCATCCCTGGAGGTATTTAAGAGACGTGTAGATGTGGTGCTTAAGGACGTGGTTTAGTGGTGGACTTGGCAATGCTAGGTTAATGGTTGGACTTGAGCTTAAAGGTCTTTTCCAACCCAAACAATTCTATGATTCCATAAATGTTAGGCATAGGTTTTCTGTGCCTTTCCTTACTCAAAATATCTCTCTAGCACAACACAGGGCTAAAAGATGTGTAGCTCTTAGATACAATCATTGATATGTGTTACAGGTATTCACAGAACCACTTAGATGTTGTGTCTAGCTTGGAGATTCCTTGGTGCTATTCAAGAGACTCAAGTCTATCTGATCAAGTTACAGCCTAAGTTGCAAGCAATCTGACCTGTCCAAGGAGTAAAGCTAGAAGTAGCAACTACTAGATATTATCTATAGTCTTTGGATTATGGAGTATGACTATCTTCCTAACATTGTACATTTAATTCAATTGTATAAATTCCAATGTTGTCACTCAGCAGTAACAATCTTTCTGAATGTAAACAAGACTATAAAAAAAGGTTTCACTCTTCCAATTTTCTTCGTATCTAAAATTGACTCATTTAAAAAATGTGAAATTCTGCATTTGATATAACTATAAAATTGGGATAAAAATTAAATCTTAATTTTTGTCTGTGGGGATCTTTACAATACAGTCATCAGAAAGGCAGGAATATTTGATTAATGAAATTGATCCTATGGAATTCTGTGATTGAAAAATGTATGATGGAATTAGTCACCCATAGAAAATACTGAGAGTACACTGAGAGCACACTAGTGTCCATGAGATGTATAGACAGGTCACATTATGAAAGCTTTCAGAAAAGGACTTATACTAACAAGTATCAATAATATTCTAAAACGTTTACTTCAGGTTGGCCTAGAAGAACAAAGTGAAGAAGTTCCACGCATTAACAAGAAAGTTTGTCAAATTCTGCAGCTGATCTAATCCTGCACTTACTCAGGCTCACATCTTCCTGATGTTTCTTTGCTGCATAGCCTTTCTCGATGGAGTCTGCCTTCCAGTAGTACAGAACCAGCGTATGACCTGCTGAAATATAGATGAAGTAGGAAGGCAATCTCATCAGTTTGTTTGACTTAATGAATACAATTTTTACATTTCGTGTTAACTCTGACTTCCATATATTTTCTGTCCCTGCTCAGCAATTCACTGGAGTCTCCTTAAAACCTGTGAAGTACATCTGCATTACTCACTGGAGTAAGGTGTACTGTTAATATACTTTTTTTCTGCAGGAGAGAGTCTTTAGAAATATGTATCTTCATGGGTACCTTTCGGTCAATATTTTATTTTGGGTAACTTGTTTGCATTAGGATTTTTTATTAGAAAGTTTTGGTTAACAATGAAGTTTGGCTAACAATCCAGATGGAGACACTGGAATGAATCTCTCTAATCACAATGGAATAAGTAAATGAGGTGGTTGTAAGGCTTTCTGATTTATTTCCTGGGAATGTGGTGCTCCTTGTCTACATATAGACTTCTTTTTCTGGAGAAAGATCAATCTAGTAGGAGAAAAAAAAGAGCATCTGTCCTGTAAATTATTTTGGTAATCATTTAAAGGTCTTGCCCCTTTTAGTCTGAATACGATCACACTAGATCATACAGACCATCAGCTATTGTGAATAAGCTTAGTTCCCCTGTGGCACTAAATTAAACAACTTGGAGTCAGAGAAGTTTGTGACATGGAGTTTTTTAACAGAAAAAACAATAAATTAAATTCATAGGTCTTCCCTTTCTGCTGAAAAGCAATGAAGAGCAAGGGAAACAGCTGAATGTATAGTGCTTAAACTGAAGCTGATGTTGTGGTAATAAACTACAGAATGATTTACAAGTGATTAGACCCAAGGCCTGTGCTGAGATTTCAAAAAGGAAAAGCAAATTTTGAGAATTTCTTCAGAGTTAGGAGATGTCCCTTAACCCCGATTACATTTAACAGCCACTGAATTTTGTCAAGGTAATGACATCTATGGTCTTCAGCACTTCTACTGTGCCCGAATCATCTCCAATTGCCTTGCTTCTCTGTATCTTGGTATTCTTTGGACATTAGTCAAAAGTTTATTAATTAGTTTCATACTGTTCAGCTTCACTCAGTTCATCAAAATATGATTTTGAGATGGGGACAGGTCTATTGAAATGCTCGGCTTTTCTGTTTTTCTTTTCTACATAGATGTAAGCCCTTCTCATGTTTGTTTTTATTTAGCCCTAAAGATTGATCTTACTGATAGTAACAAATAAGACACTCTCACACTGCAACCTGTTATAGAGAAAAAAGCAGTACATGCAATGTTTAGAAAATAACAGGCTAGATTTAGGCCCAGAAATGTGTACATTGCAAATGTCTACAGTTAGGTAGGACAAAACCTTACAGACCAAATTCAACAAGTTATTTTAAGAAGAAATGAGAGATTGAAAGAAAAGTTAAAAATCTAAGCATTTTGCTAAATCTGTGCCTCTTGAATTTAGTCTTACTTCTGCATTAAATAGTCTACTTATTAAACAGTCCTTCATAATAAATGAGTTCCATATACAATAGTAAGAGTCCCTGCTACAGGTCTGTTATGACCTACAATAATTTAGGGTCCTGTCACATTCCTGTTAAGACCTAAAAAAAAATTATCACTTTGAATTTCAAACATTTCAGATCACATTCATACTCAAGGCTGCAGTCATGGTATAAGTGGCTTCCCCAAGACTGCAATAGCTCCCATGTTAAAAATATATCTCACAAGTTTCAGATAACTACATGGAAAAGGTCTTTGGTTCATACTGCGTATCAGATTATCTTCTGAGTGATGGTTTTTATAAAAAAAACACTACGAAAAAGCACAGGTTTTAAAGTTGTTGTTTCAAAGTTCTTGCTTAATATTACAGATTTTGAAGTATAATTTTGTGAATTTATACATTGCCATAATCCAGCATGATACTGTGTATTTTCTGCTCCCCATGACATCACTGAAAATCAAGGATGACATCAACTCGTAAGATGCATTTGGTCCTTGCAGGAGGGTTTCTACTTTGCTGCAGGAGGGCTATGGTAACTACTGCATAATCTGGGTTCTGTTGCATTCTTATTTTTTTCCATAAGCATGAATAAATCTTATTTTATTAGGGTTGCTTTTACTCATATATCAAGATATTCAAAATCAATATAGTTATTTCTTTTCAGTAAGAGAAAGCTTTGCATTCTTCCCATTGCTCCTTAAAATGATTTAACAGCAGCTAGAAATCTTCTTGCAATGTAACAAGTTGAGGAGGAGGAGAATGAGGAGTAAATCATACTAGGGTAAGAACTTCTGATTATGGCTGTCTTCATCACCTATTTTCCACCAGATTCAATCAGTAACATTGGGCAACTGAGCAATGCCACCAATTTTCTGTAATATAAAGGATTTTTAACTGCATTAAAATTATTATAAACTCTAGAAGAAAAGAACCCTTGCTTTCCTCCATTCTTTAACCCCACCAAAGAACCAGACTTCTCAATGTAAGTCATATAGTTGGCTCACTTCCTGTGATGCCTTAAAAGGCCAAAAGGGCAACCAGCCACATGCTCTGCAGCCTGTTCAACATGTGTAAGCTGACTCATTCCCTCAAAAGCAGAGAGTTCAGAGTTTGTGTGGGGGAAGGGTATTCAGAGTTGTGATACTGATCAATATCAGTGTAATTAAAATTCCCTGTGATTAAAATTCCTCTAACCTTGCAAGCTTTTTTTTTAATCAGCATTTCTTGATCTATTTTGTCTCACTGCTATATAATCTATGTGACTCTGTCCAAGAATAATCTGACTTTATTTATCACCTTGAGTTTTTTGTTCATATCATCCATGCTGCATCAGCCCTAAATACCAATATAATTTCTTGGCTCACAGACATATTGCAATTCTCAGCTCGCAGTCATCCTCTTCTCACGGCTTTCTTTTGTTCACAGCTTTGTCATGTTCTATATTTTGGAATTTAAAATTCCATTATTTTTTTCTGGTTCTTCCATGTGCCTATTGTTCCCATAATGTTATGCATATCAGTATCCGAGCTGAATAACTAATTAGAAATGATACAAAGTCCAGTGCAGAAGACTTGTTTCCCTCTCCACAAATGAAGAAGCATCTGCATTACAATTAACCAAGTAAATGCATTAAGATTAACCAAGTAAGATGTATTCAGTCCATCTTCCTATAGTAGGTATTTAGTATAAGGCAGTCATTTAGATTCTCCCAATAAACAACTGAGACAGGCACCTCAAAGGGTGAGATGCATCCTATGCTCTGCATATAAATTCCATGTCCATGAACAGGGACTTGCATATATATATACACTACAAAGTGTTCCCTAGACCAAAGAACATCTAGTATGAATTTACACTACAAATCATAACTGTCCCTACTGGAACAGTTATTGACCCTAAAGGGACAGTACTGTTTCAAATAGACAAGGGACTTAAAGTGGCTTATGCCAGCTAATTTGGAAAATCTTTGTTAGGAATTGTGCACTAATTTAGCTCCTAGCACATGAGACAGTCCTTAACAACATTTTCACTTATGATGGTTTTATACAGGGTCTGGCCTTTTCGGAGCAGAGAGTGGATTGGCATCAAGCAACAAATGTGTGTTAGGACAACATAAAGTCGTAAGAGGTGGGACTACAGGAAAAGGAAAGATGCTGTTATCAGCCATACAGTCAAAATCTGTCCTGGCCAGACTTCATTCTATCTTTGCTTCTGCCAGGTGGTTTTTAGGTAATACTAGGAAAGCCTTAACCATCAAACTTTTATATAAACCGAACACAAGCCTCAGAACTTTCACAGTGACAGCTGTAGTCAATGGGAACCTCACCTTCAATAAAAATCTAGTCCAGAGTACTAAAACTCTTAAATAGTTAAGTACTGAACATTCCAACGTTCACACAAAAATATTGGTACTTTTTAACCTAGCCTTGTCTGTAAAGCAGCCCTGTATCTGTGAAAAATCGTAGTACCACTGTTTGAGTTCAGCGGTTCGTAGAGGTTATGATCCCAGCGATCATCAGAATAACTAGTCTGATCGCCTGTATGTTATGGATTTAACCCTCCATGGAGCGCAGCAATTTGTGCCTGGTATATCAACTTTCAGCAACGCATCCAGATTTAATCCGAAGGTATGAAGAGAGCTTTATTTCCATGAGGAGGACACCACTCTTCCCTCCTAGTCTGTTTAAACCTTATTTCCTCCTAGTTTCTCGTTTAAGTCTGCCTGGCTTCAAATTCCAATCTAGGTTCTCATTAAGCCATCTTTGCTACAGTAAAACATTGATTGTTGCTCATTATTTTATTCCTAAATACCATAATTGTACCCTTCTGTCATTTTGACACACAGAGCCGGTTAACCTCTCTCACTATAAGTCTTTTTTCTTCAGTCCTTCAATATTTTTTGTGGTTCTTCTCCATCCTTTCCAATTTTATCAGTAGTTTTGACTGTGGACATTGAGTTTCATATAGTATAAAGTTGTATCCAAGACCAAAATCACTTCTCTACTGCAGTTATTCATCCAGAGACTACTTTTCTCCATAGGTTCATTCTAGGAGTTCATGTTCAGTTGCTTACCCATTATAACCATTTGAAAGTACCTTATTCTTCTCTTTAATTCACTACATGAAGCAGTCAGCTCTTGCAATGAGCACCGCAGACAAATCCATGAAGAAATGTTTCAGAGATCATAGTAGGTGGCATTCAAGGTAGATACCTAGATCTGAGCAGTCACTTAGATTTTTCACTCAGTGAAACAGGCATGCCCACAGTCAATAAATCTGATTATTTTATGTGTGTGCTGAAAGACTATATGAATTTTATTCTAGAAGTGTTCATAGACCATGAAGACTACTCCTAGTCACCTTGCAGGGTTAAGAAGTTGGTGTCAAATGCACCTCCCACTAGTGGAGCTATATGCTGTTTATCTGAAAATGATCATTCTTTGGCAAGCACCCTTGCAGATTCCTTCTATAAGGTAAAGGGGCTTTCAGCACAACACCAGATCTTTGCATAAGGGGGCACAGCATCAAAGCACAGGGACTGATTAAAAAAAAAAACTTTAAAAGTCAGTTGGAGCAACCTGGAAAATTAACGAATGCCCTCACAGTGTTTGACTACATGGCTGAGCCTGCTGTAATAAACAAAGGAATCAAAGTCAGCCTCAGTCACTGGGTGACTTGTTTTTCTCTAAATGAGAACAATAAAAGGAAGAAGCAAGTGTGTGTGTGCATTTGTGTGCATGTGCAAGTACGTGTAGAACAGCTATGGCACATGAGGTCAGCACCTCCCAAGTACTTAAAGTCCTAGCTTCCAGGAGGGACATTCCTTAATAATTTTAATTAACAAACCTGTTATTCTATCACAGAAACAATGCATTTTAAACAACATTTCCAGATGGGATCAATAAATTGGGCTGCTTTTATTAAAGTGCCTAAATAAGGAATTTACAAATTGGCAGTTGAGTCATACAAAGACAAATTCAGTGATTCAAGGACTGAAGGCATATCAGCCTTGACTGATTCTCTCTAAAATCTGTACATCACTAGCACTGGCTCCACCTGAGAATAACTGAGATTTCAATACTGCTGTATATACCTGGAGATAAAATCCACCTACAGCTAGAATGTGTCACGGTGTTTGTGCTGCAACAAAGCACTGAAACTGAACAGTAAATCTTCTTTAAATTGAGATTCATCTCACCTAACTTTAAGGCATCTAAAGGTAGATTAGTTAGATTAGTTGTCTGACATTCAGGTGCCTAAGGTTAAATGAAGTTAATTCCGTGATGCAAAATACCCACAGCTTAGTTCTGGGTACAAGAGTAAAGAGATGCTACGTTCCTACTTGTGCTCTTCTGGTAACAAGGAGTGGAAAATGGGCCTTGCCCTTGTTTTTAAGTTAGCATCAAGGTTTCAGTTTCTTCTGATACATGTATGCAGGCTTCTGTAAGATAGGCATCTATAAGATAGGAATTTCAGCAAGGGACCTCTGTGATGGTGTGTCAGACTCTCAAGAAGAGAGCAGAATGATTCACTTTTCTTACCCCACAACAAGCTATGTCATGCAGAGCACTGCTTATATGCTGTAAAGACTGAGCAGCCTCTAATTAGCAACACTACCATCACTGGGACATTTCTTGAATTACCTGCCTGGAAACTAATGGGAGAAGAAAAAAAGTCAGAGGCAGAAAGAAGAGGTCGTAACCAGGCCTTGACACAAAGAAATGAGAGAGTATTATGGAAATTGGGCTCTGAGCATACAGGGAGAGTGAAGATATTAGAAAACTGAGCTGCCTGAAGGCCAGGCGGGATGCAGGGAGAATGATGTTTATACAACTAACAACACAGTATCAGGATGCTAGAAGCACTGCACTGAAACTGCGCTTTGCCCAGGCTAATTAGTCCTGCTGAGAAATTCTATCGTACCATCGTTAAATGGCTCCACTTCTTAAGCCAGCTTGTTCAGGGTCTCCAATGTAGACATACCTCCCTGTCCCCAGAGAAGTATGCAAGTTAATTCCTGTACCTCAAGAAGCAGCTTTATCTTGTTGAGCTCACAGCAAAGCTCAAGATTAGATGAGAGTAAGTGTGCACTCTGTTTTGCAGTTTTGTTTTCTGCAATTTCATTTTCTCAAATGTATTGTTTAATTGCTTGTTGTGTGTTCACCCCGGTAGGCAGCTAAGCACTACCAAGCCGCTAGCTCACTCCCTTCCCCAGCCCCCAGTGGGATGGGGGAAGAGGAAAGGAAGAGTAAAAGCAGGAAAACTCAGGGGTTGAGATAAAAAAACTGTTTAATAACTGAAGGATAAGTGGAAGAAGAAAGGAAGGAAAGCAAACCAAAACAAGTGATGCAAAGGCAAGCACTTACTTACTACCTATCACAGGTAGATCAATGCCCAGCCAGCTCCCAAGTCAAAAAAAAAGCTAACCTTCCTAAAACTCCCTCTTTTCCCTTTTTATTGCTGAGCATGACGTTATATGGTATGGAATATAAGATCCATCCATGGGTCCTGAAGGAACTGGAGGATGAAGTTGCTAAGCCACTATCCATCATATTTGAGAAGTCGTGGCAGTCCGGAGAAGCTCCCACTGACTGGAAAAGGGGAAACATAACCCCCATTTTTAAAAAGGGAAAAAAGGAAGACCC
>NW_008824754.1:2437055-2452450 GCF_000699105.1 Pygoscelis adeliae | reverse complement strand
AAGTTGCCCAGAGAGGTGGTGGATGCCCCATCCCTGGAAACATTCAAGGTCAGGTTGGAGGGGGCTCTGAGCAACGTGCTCTAGTTGAAGATGTCCCTGCCCACGGCAGTGGGGTTGGACTAGATGGCCTTTAGAGGTCCCTTCCAACCCAAACTATTCTATGAGTCTATGAATATCTCTTTGGTTAGTTCGAGTCATCTGCCTGGTTGTGCCCACTCCCAACCTATTGCACCACCCCCAGTGTATTCACTGGGGGAGCAGAGTGAGAAACAGAGAAGGCTTTGACACTGTGCAAATACTGTTCAACAATAGCTAGAATATTAGTATGTTATCAGTATTGTTTTGGTCCATCCAAGCTGCTCTGAAGAAAGTTAACTCTATTCCAGCAAGGTCCAGTACACCGCTGAATAAAATACATTAAGAGTAGCCTCTTGGTCAGATGCCTTTGGTGGAGGTGAGTCATTATAGCACACAATAGCTAGAATATTAGTATGTTATCAGTATTGTTTTGGTCCATCCAAGCTGCTCTGAAGAAAGTTAACTCTATTCCAGCAAGGTCCAGTACACCGCTGAATAAAATACATTAAGAGTAGCCTCTTGGTCAGATGCCTTTGGTGGAGGTGAGTCATTATAGCACACACAAATACAGTGAGATCTGCAGCTTGGCAAACCAAACCTTCTGTGATTTATTCCTTCCAGCACAAGGGGTCTCATTATCTTTGTATGTATTAAAGTGAGATATCATTCCAGATCTCTGTGACAAAAGTGTTTACATTCACAGACAGCCAAGTTGGATAGAAGTAAAGGAAAGCACAAAAAGTTATCTGATCAACTAAACAAAATCATATTTAAATAATCCTTTCTACTTTTAAATGCAGAAAACAAACAGGCTCCATTTCTTTTCTCCCTTTGTCAATAACACAAGGGTAAGATTCTTCCCTCAGCCATAGGGTGGGATCGTTACACACTCCGTTGTATTTCCAGTGCCTTGGTGGGCATGTCTGGCTGTGCCTTTGAAGCTAAATTCCCAGATTGTCCATATTGTTAGCCCCTCATATTATGCTCTGAGGGATACCAAAATCATCTGATGAGAAACACCAAGTGCAAATCTGCAGGAGTACTTAGCTCTTCCTCCAAGGTGTCCCTATGTGCAGTCCTATAGCTCATAGCCTGAGGTATCCTACATCTGACAGCACCTTATCCCAAGGGCCACATTTTCATGCCATGTCCCAGTAGCCCAGACCCCCAACCAATAGTTCTTTTCTAAAGTCCACAGTCTGGTCCTCCTATTTGTAATATAGTGCCACCATAATTAGTCAACGGAAATCCGTCACCTGGGGAGCAATAAGTAGCTACAGTCCTTTCAGTCCTTTCCCTGTTCACAGAATGTAAGAGAAGACAATTCCTCAAAACCATGTGTGCTAGTCCCATCAATACAAAAATGACATGGCACAGACTTTATCGTATTTTTTACTGAGATGTGTAGGTATCACAGCACACAGAGAACCGCTTTAAGCAAGACTTTCTGAACAGTGGCCACCCAAACATGGAGAAAATGCTGAATGTCTTGCCCGGTGTCTATGCCAAAAATGGTGAACCTGTCAACATCAAGCCTGTTTGTCAGATATCTATAAGATCTTTGCTAGAGACAACTTTCACAGTTGATGACCACCAACTTCTTGACTAGTGTGAAAACCAAAAAGAATACCAACACCTAGCACAAAGCTATGCAAGCTGACCTCTGCTATCTGGAAAAATGTTTCATACGTGATCACATCATTCCTGAAGAACAATGTGGTGTCCCAGCAGGTGGTTTGATGAGCACTTGGACATACAGACACAAAAGCTGAGACTGTACTGCTAAATAAGACAGTGCTTGTGAAAATGTAAAGACAATGGAATTCAGTTATCTGTGTCCTGGTTTTGGCAGGGATAGAGTTAATTTCCTTCCTAGTAGCTGGTACAGTGCTGTGTTTTGGATTTAGGATGAGAACAAAGTTGATCACACACCGATGTTTTAGTTGTTGCTAGGTAATGCTTACACTAGTCAAGGACTTTTCAGCTTCCCATGCTCTACTGACTGAGAAGGCTGGAGGTGCACAAGAAGCTGGGAGGGGGCACAGCCCAACTGGCCAAAGAAACATTCCATACCATGTGATGTCATGCTCATCACATAAACTGGGGAAAGCTGGCGGGGGGGGCCACTGCTCAGGGACTGGCTGGGCATCAGTCAGCGGCTGGTGAGCAATTGCACTGTGCATCACTTTCTTTGTGTATCATCATCATCATTATTATTATTATTATTATTATTATTACATTATTATTGTTGTTATTATCATTTAATCTCAATTATTAAACTGTTTTTATCTCAACCCATGAGTTTTTCTCACTTCTACTCTTCCAATTCTCTCCCCCATCCCACCGGGGCCGGGGGCGGGGGGAGTGAGCGAGCGGCTGTGTGGTGCTCAGTTGCCAACTGAGGTTAAACCACGATGCTATGTTGTTAGAATGGACCATGGCATAGCCTTTGGCAACGAGCATTATCCATGACATTTCTCTGGCACCGGTGATAGCATAAACCAGAGACCACTCTTGATCCTACAGACAGGTTGCATGCAATCTTCCCCATTTGAAGGTGAAGAGATTTATTCACATAGACGTTGATCTTTCTGTGCCGGTTGGTCTCACAGATAGAGAGTGGTCTCACACACATCTAATTTACTAGAATAAACATAGCCAAAGCACCAAAGCTTGATGGTGGTAGTCTTCAGCAGCTCAGCCATGTTCTCAGTGTACAGGAGAGCAGCAGAGAAATGACAGGCACTGTAGAGATTCACAACCATCTGTCTGGAGGCAGCTGGAAATGGAATGAGAAAATTTAGCATTTCACTTCTGTGCCCAGTTTTCTATCTGGAAAATATGGAAAATAATACTAACTTCCCTTTTGAAATGGGTACTTATGAGACTGAAAGTACAGGAAGAGCTCTGAAAATTACAATATTGTATATTGTTGAATGTATGATTTATTCAGTAGTATTACCCAGTTAGCATTATTGGCACTAATGCTACTAGAAAAAGAAAAAAGTGCCTGAATAGACAGTGCAGAAACTGAACCACTTAGAAATTAAAAATACATTCACAGAAAGCCCTAACAGAAGACAATTATGTCCCAGACAACTTAGCCATTTATTCGAGCAAATCAAAAAGTAGCCCACAAGTCAAGTAACAATTGAATTAACATACCAATCACCATATCTATTAAGTTTTTTAAAATTATATGACAAAGTTTAAAAGAACATTCCAGTATAATGTGAAGCATTATTCTTATTGCTACATCTAATTACAAAGAGGTGTAAATCACTCGGTCTAGCCTTTAAAAAAATCCTACTTCAAATACATAATATTAAAAATTGAGAAGAGGTATGCAGCTCCCATATAAATGGATTATACAGCTGGCAATTTTTAGAGTCATTGTGAAAGAAGTTCTACTGAAAATTTTCATCTCTCCTTTCCTCAGCAGGGCTGCGGAGATGGGGCTGGGTTGAGGACAGGTCGGGACATCAGCCCACAGCTTGGGGCCAGGCAGGGCAGGGCTGTGGTGAGGCTGCAGACCAGCACCCTGCAGCATCACTGGGGCAGGGACTGATGGCACAGGGCTGGGCTGAAAAGGCATCCTTGGCTGTGGGCAGGGTGCCCAGGGGAGGTGGGCAGGGATGGTAAGGACTCGCACTGCCCTCAGGGCCCGGACAATTTTATCTCATCAAAGCATTTAAGCACATCTTTTAATTTTAAGGCCCAGGTAAGCAGTTAGGAACGTGACTGATTTTACCTTACAAGCAGTTGATCTCAATACAAATTGCTCACACAGATTTAAATGCTCTTTTTGAATATAGGCCATGTTTACCTGCACTGAAGTGAGAAGAACTAGTCAGGTATTTAAAGCATTAGGCTGGATCAGGATGGGATAAAAGAACTTTATTCATTACATGATTCTCTGTCCAACAGCGTACTGCAATTGAATAGTAATGATATCATTAATTTTTAGGACTTCAGCATTTTTGTAAATTAATTTGGCCTCTCTATCTTGGGAGGCAAAGGGCAGAGAGGGAGTCCTTAAATACTGATGAATTTTTTTAATGGATGATGAGAGCCTTCATTGGTGGAAAAACACTTAGCTGGTTTATACTGTATTCCAGGCATCCCCCTGTCACTTTCATTTCTGAAGTCTGATGCTATTCTGAAATAGGATGCCGACATTAAAATCTGTGAGATTAAGTTCAGTGTCTTCTATTTCCCTCAGTCTGAATAAATTACCAAGCTAACAACATTACTTTTTTAGACTGCATTAAAGACCAGTGTCAATCCCAAAGGTTTTTTTTAACTAATTCCAATCTGCATTGGCAAATCTGCATGTAATTGAGTCCTTGTTAACCTACAGGAAAGTGCCCGTTCACTCACTCCTTCAGCTAGCAAACACTCGATGCTGTTGCTGGTAAATCACTATCATTTCACCTGGGCAATTTTGTGAGATTTTTAGATAGAAAAGTAGGATCAAGCAAGGGAATCTGATGTGTAATTTCAGGGATAACGTTAGTATATTTTCCACATCCTGCTTTTATAGACTAGAAAGTTTGTCAGGTGAAAGCTAATAACTTAGTACATTTGTATCAGATTGGTGGGTGTTCAGAAATCCCAGACTTGTCCATTGCACACATGCAGATTGTTGCTGTAGCTCACGTGCATGTAAGACCCTACTGCATGTAAGCTTACTGCATGTAAGACCTTGCATGTGCAAGAAGCAGTAGATGTGATGTATTTTATAATCTACACATGACCCATAAGTCTAAGAAGCCCATTGTGTGTCAAGTCTAGTGCTCACGTACACCCCATATAGATAGATAATGTACAGTGTATCTGGGACAGATCTTTTGCACATATTTCTACCTCGCTAGATAGATAAATTTTAACCCTATGTCACTGTAATAATGCCTCATAGGTAAGTGATTTGACATCATGACTTTCAGCACCAAAAGCATAGTTCTTTACTATGCAAGTTAACAGTAGCTCTCCATTAGCTGGTAGCACTCGCAGGCTGTATCTGCACTAGTGAACAAAATGTTACAGAATTGTTCCCTGACATTGAAGCCAAATGGCACAGTACAGCTTTTATCCATCCTTTTAAACTCTTTCAGCTTCCAGTGCAGCATGTCCATATTCAAACTGCCTGTTGGGAATCATCACTGATAGCTTCCCAACTTGGCTTGGGAGGCATTTGACAGAACTCTAAATGCCTCCAGCCAAATCCATGCCAGGGACAATTCTTACAACAGTAGAGATGACTGAGTTCCAGGGCACAGGAGTATACCCTGGCATTATTTAATTTACTAGCATAGATGTGGCTATAGCCTATTATTATGACAGTGGAGCAGTTAAAAGAGGGAACAAAAACTACCCAATGTATGCAAGTTGCATAAGTGCATATTTTTGTGGAACCACACATTTGAAAATTTGCTTTTATCAGCTTAGGTACTAGTATGGAAAAAAAAGCCAAGAAAGCCAATTAATTTACCCCAATTTACCTCAGCAGTGAATCTGGCCCCGGCCAGGTTACTCAAAGGTCTTTTTTCATTTATTTAGGTGTTGGTTAACTAAACAAAGAGAAGGCAGTCCACCAACTGAAAAGAAGACAACTGCAAATGGACCATTCTACCCAAATCCTGTTTTGATAGCCATTTCTTCCTTTCCTGGTTTAATTGGAAATTCAGTACTGGTAAATATTCCTGGAGTGATGGATGAAAAGATTCATTTCCAGACTAAACAGCAATGGAGGAAGTATCACTGTGGAAGCAGGGTGTATAACCTGTCAGGGACTCCCTGAGGCAGAAAGGGGAGAAATGAGAACTCTGAGGATGAGGATCAAAAAAAATTTTCTTCCCGTTTTTCTCCATAGGCTGTAATGGAAGCCTTGAGTGACTGGCTTAAACAGGGATACTTATTTTATCAGAGGAATCCCTCATGTCTTTTCCCTTTTCTTCCCTTCTTCTCTCCTCTTTGTAATGCCTGTCTCCGTCCATTTGCCATTACAAGCCATCGGTGCCCACAGGCTGCTGAAGTTCAATCACATTTCAGGTGAGTCATAAGGCTGGCTGGAAACAGCAGCTCTATGCACTCCTTCCTGGCCTCTTACACCTTAGAGGAAAAAAAAATGACACCAAGGTCATACTGGGATCTCTTGCTTCTGCCTCTCCTTGACAAAATCTGCACTTCCAGAGTAATCCAGTGATGCTCTCACTCTCCATCTAGCCACTAAAGTAGGTGAAAACATTACCTGAGTCAAGCAAATAATGGGAAAAAGATTTAAACCAGACAAAAGCAAGGAACTTGTGAACACTTTGGACTTTAAGGAGTTGAATCTACATGAACTTCTGAAGTACACCTTCTCCAGGTTGACACAATTCCTGTCACCTAACCAGGACACTGTCCTGGACAACCTGCTCTAGCTGACCCTGCTTGAGCAGGTATATTGGACTAGATGATCACAAGAGGTTCCTTCCAACATAAGCGAGTCTGCAATTCTGTGATACATATTGGTGAGGTCTTGTTAATGGGAGCTACATGTCAATGCTCCGTTTTGCATGATTATATATGTACCCAGTAAAGTTTGGCTGTTAGAGGACAAACTGATTCCACCTTGACAGCTTGACACTGTTCACCGCTGAAAAAGTCTGGCAGAAGAAGGAAGAATGATGTGGAGGAGCAGGTATTAATGAAGCTTGCTCCAAAAAATCTGGAAAGACTACCTAAATGCATGGAGTTGCCATACCCATGCCATTTTGATTAGTAAATAGTAAAAGAGGCAGAGAAAAATAGATCTACTTAATCTTAGAGAGGAAATCTGAGTTGCTGTGTCCTTTGCCATAAAAGCCTCCACCCCGGTAAACTTTCTACACTTCTGCTGGAGTATATTAGTAATATTCATCTCCATTCAGGTGTCACAATTAGGCCCAAGATCCTATTTAGGCCACCTACAATAAAAGTAAAACGTAACGTTCCCTACAGCACCTAAGTTCAAGAAAGAAATGAGATCTTCCTGCTATCCTTTACCCAGAGCCATTGATCAAAAGGTGCCATCTGTAAGATGAATGTAACGTAAGCACCAAGACTGCTTCTTCCCATGGACACTACAGGGACTTGGCACAGTTCCCTGTAAAGAAAAGTTTGAATCAATGACCTTTTTCTTGAACTCAGGCTTCACAGTAGGCATCTAACTCTGAGTTAGGCAGGAGAAGAGTTGGTCTGAACAAAACTCTCTTTCACTAGAGTGCCCTTGTCTTTAACCAAATGACAAGGAAAGCTCACTTTGCATTGTGCTGCTTGGAGGAAGAATTGCTCCTTGCATTGGGCCATGAGGTGGAGAATGAGTCCTTGTATTCAGCGTAGGGATTTGATGTATCAGCTCAGTCCCCTGACTCCTATTCTCCTGTTGAGGTACTAGTATGACGTTCCCATGCATATATGAGAAGCGGATGGAAAATCCCACTTACAAACAAACTTCTGGGACAAAAGAGCATCCTGAAAAATTTTCTGGTCTAAATTTCTGGAACCATGCCAGGAAGATGGTCCCTCCATTTATAAGCAACAACAAAGACCAGATTGCCCGGGAGGTGGCTGCATTTCAGCAGTGGGGATTAATACCATATATGACAGGTGCACACATGGCCCTCAGTGAAGGAAAAGGATAAGAATAATTGCAGAATGATGTACAGTGATGTTTTTTAACTGCTGAAAAACAAAAAATGAGAAAAAATGACATTCTTAAACAGGTATTAATTGAAATAGCCTGACGGTTCCATGAGAGCTTGAGAGTTTCACAGATTTGATGTCTGTAAGGTCGCGTTTGCAACTATGGCATAAAGAAGTTCAAAGAAAAATGCAAAATACTATTATTCCTATTATCTTTCTAAGACAGTATTTTATTCACATTTCTGAACTGTTTGAATTTGCCATGAAGTTTAACCATCTCTATTCTTTTTTGAATGCTAAATTAATTGGTACTGAGAACCTCTGACCTATTTTTTTCTGGTTTTTTTTTCTTTTTTTAATCTGAGTCATGTCATTCTAGACAACCACCTAAGAAGAATCTGAAACAGCGGGCACTGTATTTCACCAGACGCTTATCTCCTTTCTGCCTATCTCATTTTAAAAAGAAGCTGTACTGAAAATGGGATTTGATTACAAAAGGAATCAATCTGTAACTCAGCAAAAAGCACCTCCTTCATAATTTACATAGCCCTGCTGCTTCACCCTAATTAATGCTCATCTGTAACTTATTCTTCCTGCAGCTTTGCCCTTCTAAATGAGTGAAAAATGACAGGAAAATTTTGGAAAGCAGTTTGCTATTACAGAATTATAGAAGAAACTGGATCAACTCATTTTAAGTCCCTAGTAATGGTCTCATAGGTCTTAAGAAAATATTGTCATTCAATTTAAATAGGGTTGTATTTGATCCAGGTGCAGCTGGATATTAGAACAGTAATGTAAATACAACAATCTATTGTCAAGAGTGTAGGCGTTTTAATTTCTTTGCAGATGATATAAACCTGGATTTTCTGTTTAACTAGCAGGATAATCAGCATGCAACTGTGGGATACCATCATTAATGTGATGAAATATGGAAATGAGACTCATGCATAGAGAGGGGGTGGAAACATAGTCCTGGGGTGAAGGACCGGATTCATGATCTGGGCTTGATTCCTGTCTCTGCTGCAGGCAGAGGTCTCCGTCTACAGACACAAAATACAGATATTTCCTTTCTCTCACCCTTTGTCTATTTATGGTTGAAAAGCTTAAACACAAGGACCACCTCTTATCTTTTGCACATATATAATCTAGGGCATGGGACCTTGCTTGCCATGCAAATGCATAAATATAAACATATACTACTGATATAGAGATAAAAGCAATGTGTAAATTGAGACCAGGTTTATAACCAGGCATATGTTTACCCTCCGCACTTGAAAAACCGGGACAGGTAAAAATCAAAATTCTTAGGAATGCAAAAATATCTCAGCAGAAGTTTTGTAACATTTGCCACCTCACCACAGGGAATGATAGGAACAGTTTGATTCAGTACCCTTATTAACCTTGTAAGTTCACATTTTACTGCACTAGCTGTTTTCATCACAGAGAAACTAATGTATATGTGCAGCCGAAGGAAGTGTTCAAAATCAATTGGTGGAAGCTAAGAATGATTTTTGCATATGCAAACCACATGCATCAATTCCTAGATAATATTTTAGAAAAAGCTATGTATATGTATTTGTATTAATTACTGCTTTTCAGAAATGAGCTCCAAATGTACCCATTATAAGGAAAGTTTTCCAATGCTCCTGTTTTGCACATGAGAAAATAATTTGGCTGGGAAAGTAATTTATTTGAATCTTCGAAGTTTAATTTATGGCATACACATGAGGTTTTTCCAAAGTAACATTATCCCAACCTTGAATTTTAATAAGATGGAGCACAGTGCTGACTTTTATTTTTGATTGTAGTTCAGATAATTAAGATTACTTTAACATTTTAGACAAAACACTGATAAGACCAGCAATATATATGGAAATGGGATTTGAGGTTTTGCTGAATTTATTTCTTCTAGGTAACAGCAAAGCTCAAGTTCTAAGCTCACTTGCTTCATATCACAGAGCACATTAAAATTATGTTTCCATTTCACTTTTCTATAAATGGATTAGCCTTATTTAATTTAAGCAGTTTGCAGATGGACTTGGAGGGCAGCTCTTGCCCCCCAAATTGTATGTAGTGGAAATACTCTGCTGTAGCTCTAACGAATCTGCACTATGAAGGGAAATACAGGAAAAAATTAACACTATCTGAAGGATATGGTTCAGAGTTCAAGTACTAGTGTGAAAAAAATGGGGTTTCTGGCTTCTTTTCCCTATTTCACCACATACTTTCTGCGTAATATGTGTAGACACATAATTTAATCTCAGGTTTTAAGCACTGTTTTTTGCAGGTCGTGTCCTAGTGCATTGCAAATCTGAACAAACTTATATGGCAAAGTCCCCCTGTCCAAGTTCTTCTTACACTGACTCTGCACTTTGCAAGGAGGTGCTCCACAGAGGTCCCCAACCCGGTCCCCTGGTCAACCACAGTGACAGACATGGTGTTTTCTCTAGGGTACATTTGGAAGGAAATCTTGATGCTCTCAAGGATGCACAAGAGCAAGAAAAGCAAACTGGTCTCCTATTACGGAGATAAGACCCAGTCAGGGTCCAGAACTGGGGACACAGTGCCATTGTGTAGACTCCACATTAGTCAATAAGGCTGTGACTATAAAAATCTGTCCAGAAAACAGTCTAGGCCCTGGAATACAATCATCAATATTACAAAACTGCCAAAACATTCCTGGAATGATTTTGTCCCAGTCTAACTTTCAGTCTCCCAAACAGTTGCTGGATGTAGTTTGCCTGTTGAGACACTCAGGGGACCATTTCTAAAAGGCAGCTTGCATGAAGCCACCCTGTTTCTGATGCCAAGAGAGTTTATTAGCACATATATTTCTGTGACTGCTGGTCTACATGACCACAAACATTTCCAAGCATGTTTCCCTAAGGGTACATCCTTATCCCTTAAGTAAAGAGAACCAGGGAAGGAGATTGAGCATTGGACCTTGATTCTCCACACTGCTTAATTAATTTTCTCACTCCACAGCTCTGTTTTGGACCACTCAGTTTAGTGTCCTCTAAGACAGATCTGTCTGGCAGATTTGACGTGAGCCCAGCTGTACTATTTGGCTTTGATTGATCACCGACCTCTTGTATTTAGCAGTATTGGCATTCCCAGTGGAGGCCCTTGGAAGTCCAAGATGTGTAACATGAACAATGACTCAAGGGCAATTTGTTTTTAATGTGCCTGAGTTAACTGGATGGTGGGACTTAGCCATGCAGTTACTCAACCTAGTCCACAGAAGATATCCAGAAGGAAGGACCCCAAACACACTGTTTGACTGCCAGCTACCCCTTGAAGTTCCTAAAAAGTCCATATGTATCTCAGGTTTCCTTCTGAGCATTCTCTGAAAATGTTCACTCCTGAACTTTTCATGATGCTGAGCATATCAGAACTTATCTCACACCAAAATACTGTCTAAATACCTGATTAGGCCTTTCTCTGCACTGTTCATCTGCACAGACTGCTTTAGCATACCTGCTCACTGCACAACTGCCAGACAAAGTGCTGCACACACATAAGCAGAAACTTTTTTAAAATCAGGATTCAGTCAAAATTTTTTTAAATCAGGAGTCAGTGTATTCACCCAGGATGAGGCAGGCCCAGGTTCAACTAAATCCTGTGCCTGAGGAAATTTGCACCCCAGTGTTCGGCTGCAGACTACATAGGTTAAAGGTTTTCTCAATGTTTTCAGTGGGATTTTTCTGAAACACAAAATACTTACTGAACTAAGTCTCTCCACATCCTTGTGTAAAAGCATTCATCTTGACACCAGTCTTATTTTCAGTAAATATTTCACACACAGTATCACAGTATCAGCTAAGTACAATATTTTTCAGCTTATAAAAATTGGAACAACTACTACAGGAAAGCTCAAGAGAGCCCTTGTTCAGGTATAACAGGGTTGCTAGACTACTCCTCTGATATGTGCTTAGGCTTCCTTACTTAAATGCCTCTCTGTCTTCTAGCATGGTATAGGGACCCTACATATTTAATCCAAGCCCACTGGACAAATGCAAGCACAGAGAATATATTCCGTAACACTAAGTTCCCTTGGTGGTTTTAGCATTTAGATCTTGAAACTCTGAGAGGAGCAGAATCCCTTCAAAAACTTGGGCCAGATCTACCAGATTATTCCTGTATAGCAAAATTAAGCAGAGAGGTATGATCCTTATTCAACACGCCCCAACATTTTTAGAATATTTCCTTCAGTTATTTTCCCTCTTTTACAGGTATCGAGGGTATTTTCCCTACCAAGGAACCATGGATCTCCTCACCAGTGTCCCATCCACACTCTCACACAACCCACTTTACAAACAAGCAAAGTGCTCAGGAACAGCCTTGCATTGACTGACAAAAAAAATCTTTAAGAAGAAAACTTGAATGTGCTTCTTTTTAGCTTTTTGTCATGTTGGATAGATCAGTCGTGTCAAGCAGAAAATGCTATACCCCACCTCACCATCAGATATCTCAAGACTTCTGCTTCCTAAAGTGGATGTGCTGAGCCAAGTAACAGCTCACAAGCAGGATGAAAAGCGTAGAGATCATGCTATCCAGTTTATTTATACTTACTTGGTGTTATTTAAGTTCCTCCTGGTTTACAGTCATAAAACTGAGAACAGAACAGAGACCATGCGACAAAACATACCCGTTTTACTCCAGTATTGACATCTCTTCACTGTTATTTGTGATGTAGCAAATATAACAGAACTCCATAAGCTGATCATTAGCAGGGTAAACTTGGCATTGGTACCCCAAAGGCCCCTTTGGTGCATCACTGTGACATTGTAATAAATCCAACTTTGATGAAACAAGCTATGTAGCTGGACTTTGACTTACAACCTCCAGGCATGGCCTGAGGAGCTGTGACCTCTTGTTTCCCTGATCTCACCCTGCCAACAACTACCATTGATTTTGTGTGCAATAGAACAACTGTTCAATTCTTATTGTCATTTGATTTGTTTTAATGATATCCACTATTCACTGAGAACCCTTAAAATGATAATGAGAAACTCAACATTAAGACTGGGCTCAGTGTTGACCCTGGGATGGGAAACTGGTTGCTATGAAAACATGCATTTTTCCCACTTAAATGTTACAATATCACAAGACTTTGAAAAATAAGACCGCTATACTTGTTTCCATGTCCACTGAAAGAGCAACCTGACCATCTCCAGCACAGCAGGAGGTATGGATGGACAAAACACACGAAGAAAATTACTGTAGTGTTTGCTATTAAGGGGGTGGCCCTTGCAGGGGCCACACTGAACTTCCAGAGGCACTAAAGTCAGAAGTGCAAACTCTTTGATTAATTCCTACCTGATTTGGATATCCTTTGTGGGAAAGCCATGGAGTTTCTCTGTATGTCCCAGTCTGTGTTCTACAAGCTGCAGACACTACAACGTTTCTTTGATACTTTATTGGCTTTGGTTATTTTGATTATTAGCTTTTTGAGATAGGGATTGTCTTTAACAGTATACATATACAGTAATGAGCACAGAGGGGCTTAATGCCACCGTAATCCATTCCTTAATAATAGCAACTGCCTACAGCTACCATTGGGTAGCAGAAGGATCCTTTCTGCTTAAGCAGTAACTACCCAATGGGCAAAACTTCCAACTCTGTTGGCCTTCCACCTGGGAGATTTTTCAAGAAGAAAGTAATACAGGGTTTAAAACTCACTCAGACTAAAATAAATCTTTGCTTTCATTGGTTGTTTTCATCATAAGTTTAATTTAAAGT
Organism: Pygoscelis adeliae; assembly: GCF_000699105.1. NCBI lineage: Eukaryota > Metazoa > Chordata > Aves > Sphenisciformes > Spheniscidae > Pygoscelis > Pygoscelis adeliae. The sequence goes on along the minus strand of NW_008824754.1, from coordinate 2,438,965 downwards.
CTCATAAATATGTGCCATGTAAATTCAAACATTTGAAAAGGAAGAATTAGGTCCAAGTTTTCAAAAGCCACTTTGTCTATCTATTTGCCTTAAAAATTCAGTTTGTTACCTGACTTCATTGTTAGTATGCTAGTTACTTTGACAACATCTTTGAACATTGCTTGGAGGATTTGGTTTTATTCAAAAGCAGATGTGTGTTTGCCTTAATGTTTTATATTTCTTTGGGGAGTTTTTAGCTGGAGCATAATTTCTGTTCAGTTTGAAATCACATTTGTTAAGTTTTTTCTCAGCTAAACCACAGCAGGGAGAAAATAGCTGCTTACATACAAACAAACAAAACCAGAAAATATGAAGTACAGTTGGGAGTACAGGGGCACTAAGGCAGGTTGACAGACCTCCTTTGAAAAGAGATTCTGGAAGGAGGGAGAGAACTTTTCTTTTGCACTGACCATCCCATGTGAGTTGCTCTACCCAGATCAAAAGGCAGAAAAGAACCACGTGTCAGAATTATTTGAGTAAAAAGCATTGTGTTCAAAAATCACTGAAGGTCATTAGGATACAACTGATCAATTGTGCTGCCTTCAAGCAATGATTCAAACCATGAGGTTTTGATGGCTACAGATTCATTCCCATCCTTCATGAAACATAGGATCAGCTGTCCATGCTCTCCTTCCCAGGTCATACTTCAGGCAACGGAGAGAGAATTCCTCTAATTTCAAGTATAACATAGTTCCCCCCTTTCACCAGTCAAGTATTTTTTATTTCTCTGGAATCATTTTGTCACATACCTTCCCAGTTACAACCTGCATGTTCTTCTAGAACCACACACTGACCTTGGGTATTTTAGTGACATTAGCTCCATATAATCCCAGCCAATCACTGCCCATGTCTGCACCAATTAATTGGAGGTGCCCAGGATCACTGAAGCCAATTGACATGGACATACAGGTCCAGGAAGTCCAGCACAGGGCCATGAAGAAGGAAGCCTGAGCACATGAAATACAAAGAGAAACTGCAGGAGGTGGATTTGTTCACCCTGGAGAAGAGAAGGCTCATGAGGGATCTTATTGCTGTCTTATTGCAGAGTGCTACATCTACCTAATGAGACGGTGTAGCGCAGATGGAGCTGCTCTTGTTTCTCAGAGAAGCACAGCAATAGTACAAAAGGCAATGAACACAAGCTGCAACACCAGAAACTCTGATTAGCTATTAGGGAAAAAAAAAATTTAGCATGAGGATGGTCAAATTTATGAAAAGGGCCCAAAGAGGGTATGAAGTGTCCATCCCTGTAGAATTTCAAACTGTAACTCGAAAGAGCCCTGAGCAAACTGCTCTTAACTGGCCTTGCTTTAAGCACTGATCTCCAGAGGCCACTTCCAACTACAGTTACTTTGTGATTCTCTGACTGCATGATCACCTGCCCTTGAAGCACTGCAGAAGCTGTTTCACTGTTGGACAGCAGAAATTTGAAAGGCCTGAGTCATATTTACCTCGAATACACCACATCATTGACTGGGTGCCAAGATACATCCTTTTAGCATTCAAATTAATCTGATATTCAGACCTATTGTTTATCTACTCCCTCACTACAGATATAGCATCATAGAATCATAGAATCATTAAGGTTGGAAAAGACCTTTAAGATCAAGTCCAACTGTTAACCTAGCACTGTCAAGTCCACCACTAAACCATGTCCCTAAGCACCACATCTACACGTCTCTTAAATCCCTCCAGGGATGGTGACTCAACCACTTCCCTGGGCAGCCTGGTCCAATGTTTAACCACTCTTTCAGTCAAGAAATTTTTCCTCATGTCCAATCTAAACCTCCCCTGGTGAAACTTGAGGCCATTTCCTCTTGCCCTATCGCTTGTTATTTGGGAGAAGAGACCGACACCCACCTCGCTACAAC
>NW_008824754.1:2429692-2436598 GCF_000699105.1 Pygoscelis adeliae | reverse complement strand
GGTTTCCCTGCCCCTTCCTCCAAAGGTCAGAAACTCTCTTTTTTTTCCTGAATTCCAGCCAAAGCTCTCTGTTCAGCCGGGCCGGTCTTCTTCCCCACCGGCTTGTCTTTCAGCACATAGGGATGGCCTACTTCTGTGCCTTTAAGATTTCCTTCTTGAAGAACGTCCAGCCTTCCTGGACTACTTTGCCTTTCAGGACTGCCTCCCAGGGGACTCTGTCACCCAGTCTCCTAAACAGGCCAAAGTCTGCCCTCCAGAAGTCCAAGGTAGCAGTTCTGCTGACCCCCCTCCTTACTTCTCCAAGAATCAAAAACTCTTATCATTTCATGATCGCTATGCCCAAGACAGCCTCCAACCATCACATCACCCACATGTCCTTCTCTGTTCACAAACAACAGGTCCAGTGGACACCTTTCCTAGTTGGCTTCCTCACCAGCTGCGTCAGGAAGTTCTTCCACACACTCCAAGAACCTCCTAGGCTGTTTCCTCTCTGCTGTATTCTATTTCCAGCAGACATCTGGTAAGTTGAAGTCCCCCACGAGAACAAAGGCTAGCGAGGTACATCACTGAAAACTGAGAATATGCTTGTTGAGAATATGCTCAATGCACAGTTTGACTTACTGACACATAAACAAATTCTCCAAAACAGGGTCATTCTTACTGCTAAGGTTTCCTTTTCACTGCCACTCAGCCCTACCTCACTGGTAAATATTAAAATGAATAAACTAAACATTAAAAACAATGTTATTCAGGGCCAATAACGGTAAGGCAAGAATTGTATCTCACACACACAAATTAATACACAAAACTCAGAAGTCATGAAATGAGATGCTTCAGCAGTTATCAGCACATTAATTATAACATGAAGAGCTGCAATGAAAAAGAAAACAAACAAAAAACACTAGAGCTTTAGCATCTAACAAAATCAAGATAATGGAAAGACAGTATATGCGGAGTACTGCACATGGCTCATGTCTCTGTTAGTCAATCAAAGATCCATGCCGCATACTGGACACATACCATGTGGCTGACTAACAAATAAAATACACATAGCCGTTTAGCTAAGCTTCACTGTAACAGAAACGGCCACACAAAAATTGGTTGCATTCAGCATGGGATCAGCAAGAGTGAATGTGATCAAATTTACTAGGGCTTAGAACCTCCAAAGGGAGGAGGCTGGAAGCACCAATTTATCAAATAAATGGCCAAGAAGCAAACCTGAGACAGATACTGCATCACTGGCTAGACCAGCAGTTTAGCTATTTACTGGAGGATGTCATTAATGGCCAAACCAACACACCACTATGCAAGGGTATATTTTCTTTTTTTGTCCTCTGTTTCAAAGGTGAGGGAGAGGCAGGCCAGTTGTTCCTGTAAGTCTCACTGCATTTCGTATTTCATATTAGAGGAACTGTCTTCTGTCCCATAAGACATTTTCTTCCCAACAGCTCAGCAAAAGACAAACCCAGTAAGACAGGCACCAGGAGACTCAGAAAATGTGGATTTTAATCACTGACCCAAGCCATACTGTTAGCTGGACTTGGATCAAAGTCCATTCTCATCCTCCACCTCCACTTTTTAAATGGAAATGCACATTCAAGAGTGGGCATAAGCTGATCTCTGGAGCTCTTTGGTGAGGAAGAGACTGAGAAGAGTCTGGGATCCCCAGTGTTACAGAGATGGTACTCTGTACTCACAGGAAACCTGAGCTGTGTATTCCCAAGATGAATCCTCTCTATATGGTCTACAGCCACGGTAAGAAAAAATACAGACAGAAGGAAAGCAAGCCACAGTGCTTAGCATGCTTAAGACAACTTTAAAGTGTGTTTTTGTCCTCAAGGTATAGACATAGCTCAAGTCATTCACCCAATGCCATGCAGAAAGTTGAATGCAGATCTAAGAACTACAACAGGCATAAGGCAAATGTAAAATTTTGACCTTTTCCCAAAGGACAGAAATACCCGTAGCTGTACACTGAGGCTGAATTTGTTCCATTTATCTCTGTAGATCAACCCACACTGGTAGGTATAGCATTAACAAGTTTGTCAGTGCCTGACCCAAAAGTATTACACAGCTGTTCTTCAAAACAATAGTGTGAGTTTAAGCATTACTTGGGCAGAATTTTCAGTACATCCCAGTATTTGTCTTTCTTCCAATCGTTATCCCTTTTCTATTATCCTGTTTTTTTTGTTCCCTCATTTATGCTCAGCTGGTCTTTCATTCTCCGTTCCTGTTTTGGCATCATTATTGTTATTACTTTTTCGGTATTTGTCTTCCCCTATCAGCTTTCATCTGGGCCATTTGCTTTGCCCTTTGTTTTATTCTTGTCTTCTGGACTGGTCTTGCAATAAGAGATGACTGCACGGCAGGGAAATCTTTCATTTCAATGTTCAGCCAGTAAACAGAAATGTTGAGCTGACTCTCTGGAGTCTGGGTTTTTTTTCTTCCCGTCAAACAGAACAAAGTAAAACACAACAGCTTTCCTCAGGTAAGCTTCAGAGCTCTGTCCTCTACCAGGACACTCCTCATAGATTCTTCTGGATGGGTCTTCTACATGCTTTGCAATCAGAACTCCCAGTTTACCAGTACAGAGATTATTGTTGTTCTGTCCACACATCATATAATTTTATTTCTTGCCATTTCATATTCTCCAAAATGCATTTAATGATGTTGCCTTCCTTTATAAAATACAGGAATATGTATTTAGATGAAAACCAACAGACTTTCATTTTTTAACAAGTTCCAGAAGACTTTAAGCAATATGTATAATCAGACTGAAACTATTCAGGATTTATTTAAGTTTTTCAAAAGGAAATTCCAGTCAGTTGATACAGGTAACACTGGGCATTTCAGCTGACTCCTGTTTGTCATGTTTGTTCTTTCAGTTGTATCCAAAAATTGCTACCTATAGAAATCCAGTATTTCTTTCCATTTCTCGCTAGTGGATTTAGGAGACAACAGAGACAGTGCTTGAATGTCAACTCTTTTTTTTTTTTTTTCCCCTGATAGATTGCCTATAAAGTAGATAAAATTTCAAGAAATGTGTGAAATACCGCTCCAAGTCAAATGACAGAGTTCTGGCCCTGTAGATTTGACATCTTACAGCTTGTACTGACACGTCACAATAGCAGACACTTTCCCTTCTTGATTAAGTTTTTCTGCTTATTATGTTTTATCGTTTTATGTTTTCCATGTGAAAGAAAAGTATACCTTCTTTTTTTTTGGTCTGCATATGAAAGAAATATACCATTACCTGACCAGAAAAAAGTATTTGTATTTGGTGAGAAATTAGGGCTGATTGGCATTTAATTTTTTGTTGTAAACTTGCTCTCCTGCAAAATAGAACAATTCCTTTCTGGATAGCTGGTTCCTTAGGAAACCATCCAAGGAGCTTACACTAGTTCCACCTGCAAGACAGCTGCTTGGCTCACCCACTGGTTGGCTTCCCACCAATGCTGAGGCAGACAGCCAAAGAGAAAGGTCACCTGAGAGCAGCCTGCCAGGTGGAGGTGAGAAAAGCCACTCATACACCAAGGGAGCTGGATGTCATGTTGGGCAAAGAACATGGCAGCCTCCAGGCAGTCTAGGGATTCAACTGGCTAAATATTTGAAGTGTTCAAATAACTTAAATCTGATGCAACTTACAGCCAGGAGTCCTGAAAGAAATTTCCAAGATCTCCAGAATTCTGATGGTTGCTAGAAATATATCTTAAGATGCATTAGTACAGAGTAAGGCTTACTTCTCAATGATATTCAAAGAGGAAAAAGGGATTATCTAGGTAACTACAGGCCAGTTAATTTGATTTCACTCTCCAGCAGAGAAATCTTAAAGTTGATATGGGATTCAGTTAATGAAAATTAAAGGTAGAAATATAATTAACACCAGTCAATACAGTTTTATAAGAACAGCTCATGAAACAAAATTGATTTTCTTATTTGACTTAATCATGTATGTGTGGTTGATAATATACTTAGATTTATTAAGGTGTTTGTTTGACTTGGTACCATGTGATAGTTATGAAAAAAATGAACTCTTCGCAACATCACTGGTGCACATATTAAATGGTTTAAAAACATGCTGGCTGATCTACAAGAGAGATGTCAGTGAAAAACCATCATCATCAAGCGCAGGTGTTTCTGAAAGGATTCTGATGGATTTGTATTATGTAAACCATACCTACAAATTAATATATCTCCAAACCTGGAAAACAGTGACTTGGAGAGGGTTGATGGGATGAGGTGCACAAGCAGGTCTCCATGAACTCATAGAAGTCTGAGGGGAAAAAGGGAAACATATTTCCTTGTGTGTATAAACAAATAAGAAATCAGGAGGAGAGCGAGCTAATGCTACCATGATAAGTTGCAAGAGAAAACATGTCAGTAGTTCTGTCCTCTGCCTGTTGTAACACATAACAGAAAATTATACTGTTTACAGAAAAGGGACGCAGAAAAGCTTTGTAACCTAGGCAGTGATGCCTTAGCAATATATGAAGAGACTGATCTAGGTATCAGTGACTAAAGAGCTTTCTGATCCAGCTGGAAGATTAAATCAGATATAGTCATTAATGACTGTGCACAATTTTTTAATGGCAAGGCTGATTACCAGAAGCAGTGGTGGTTTCTTCATTCTCTAGTATTTGCCAGCAAATACTAGATGCCTTCCTCCAGGCTTTGTTCAAGCAAACAATGGTGCCTCTGCAGTTAAACTTCATCTACAAGTTGTAACGTGGGGATAAGTTGGTAAAATATAAAGACGTGGGTACATAGGAGCTAAAATTGAAGAAGGCAATGTTCTCTTCAATCTTTCAGATTCATGGAGATATCACACGATTAGTGGCTGAATAGTTTTCATGAAAAACTCTGCAAAAATGGCTCTTCCATTTCAGGTACTGGGGCAGCTCACATAAACTACTAGTTGAAGCATATTTGCATGGCACAGGACAACACAGAGAATGAAGCTACTTAAAAGTTGTTTAGCTTGGGAGAAATACACAACCTCAGGCAAACCCTTAGGTGATATAAGTCTTATATTTCCCCTACAAACAAAGGTGTTTGGATGTCTGGTTCAATATTTTCAGAAAGTTTCTAAGCGGGTTTGGATAAGCAAATTTCAGGTACTAAAGGGCTTTTTAAGTGTGGTGCAGAAAGACTGAACAGAAACCACAAAGTGAGAGACAGGTTTGAATGAGCATATCAACTCTTACTGTCATTTTTAAAAAGATCCTTCTTAAACTGAACACCCTGGTAAAGAAATAGATCATAATTTGTTAGAAAGAAACTCCAGTTAAATTATTTGCAGCTGTAGGACACTTAAAAGACAAGTCTCTCTCTTCAGCAAATAACCTTTCAGCTGATTCTGGTTCTTTCTGCCATATCAATGCTCTGTGTTTAAGAATTCTCCATAGTTCTCAGATTAATACCTCCCAGCCTATAGCTAATAAAACAATCTTTCTCCTTTGCCCTTTCTAAGTTGATGCTTATGCAAATTACATCCAAAGACGTAGTCTTTGGATTAAGATTCCCCACTGACGGAAGGGTAATTTGCTTTTTCTGTGGCAGGTAATCCCACCCCCCCACAGATGCTTGAACATTGTTCAATTTTCTTGATCGTCAGTAATGATAACATCTGTTAGCCTGATTTTATCCAAGAACTGTGCAAGGATTTTGTTATTTTACAGAGCTTACCCATCTGATCTTTGCTGATGCTCTTGCTGCTGGAAAGTGCAACATCACTACAGTGGTGTTGAATACACCAGCTAGATTTTATAAAAGAAGTCTTGCCTTCCATGGCAACTATGTAATGGTGTGAGTTAATCAATGGATTGCCAAAAGCCACACAGACAGAAGTGTGGCATAGTAGCTCCTTGGAACACTCAGGGAAGTATTTACCATGAATTCACTAGGTGTCAGTCCAGGCTGCCATCTGCAGCCTGTGAAATATTGTCCCTACAGCCACAAATGATCACTTGACAGCTTTAATATGCCATGGTTATGCCCTACAGCCATAACCATAAAGTGTTTTGAAAATTATGTTTGTCCTGTGATTTTTTCATAGGTGAAAAAAATTCCCCTTCAAACACTCTTAGAGATGCCCAGACTTCCTCCAAAATGGGGGATTGCCAATACCCGAATGCTCAAAACCACTATATGATTGGTCAGCAATGGAACCTCTCCCATGGGAGGACTACAAGGTCCATCATTTTCAGAAGAGAAACAATGCGTGTGGCCCTTGGGATGTGCAAAGGTTGCCCTTACATACAACAAACTGACAAAACTCTGTCACTGAAGTAACCGGGCTAAAGGGTTCACTTATTCTTTCTTCAGTCCTTCCTTTGTGCTGGGGCAACCTAGTAGCAGTAATTGTCTCAAGCGGTCTTCCCACAGCATGGATCTGCATTACCCAGATGTGGGCAAAGCCAGTGAAAAGACCTCCTTTGTGGTTCCCCCACCTTTATTCTATTCCATGGGAGGAATAATTACTGGTTTGAAATTATTATTACTTAAATTAACATAGCTCCAGTAGAGGCCCCAATCACAGTTAAGGGCCTGTTGGATCTGAGACTTTTCAAACTCGCAGTAAGAGTCCATCCCTTTGCACAAAGACTTCACAATGCCAATAGACATAAGGGGAGCAGAGCAGAAAAGTGAATGACTCGTCTAGGTAATATAGTAGGTCAAAATGAATTACGAATCTCTCTTGTCCTCCAAACTGTTGCATATCCATCAGGCAGAGCTCTTCTAAAGTGCTGTCCTGGTTTCGGCAGGGATAGAGTTAATTTCCTTCCTAGAAGCTGGTACAGTGCTGTGTTTTGGATTTAGGGTGAGAATAAAGTTGATAACACACCGATGTTTTAGTTGTTGCTAGGTAATGCTTACACTAGCCAAGGACTTTTTAGTTTCCCATGC
>NW_008824754.1:2411298-2423291 GCF_000699105.1 Pygoscelis adeliae | reverse complement strand
TCTCACTTGTGCTCTTCCAATTCTCTCCCCCATCCCACGGGAGGAGGGGCAGTGAGCGAGTGGCTGCGTGGTGCTTAGCTGCCGACTGAGGTTAAACCACGACAAGTGCTTAATGTTTGGTTTTGTGATTTGCTGTGGAAACAACTGACTAAAAGAAAAGTGGGAAAAGCCTGAGCACAAATGGTCTTTCTCCCTTTAATAAAGAAATAACCTAGGTGGGTAGGATGGCTCCCAAAATATGCTGTTGATGCCTTTCAGAGATAATCTGGAAATTAAATATTTTCAATAGCTTCAAATACTACTGTTGGCTGTTGTTTACCCTGTGTGGCTCTGGTAGCAAAGCAGTTGGTCCTAGCAGCTGTCAGAGCTTTCAGAAAGTAAGACATGAGTTTTCAGCATTGTGTTTTGTACACAAAACCCAGCTGCTTGCCATTGTTTTTCTCTTCTACATCTCCCATTCCTCCCTGGCCTTCAGCTCGTAAAATGCAAGAAAAAAGCCAGCAAAAAGGCATTAAGCCTCATGTCTGGATTGAGGCAATCTTGTTATTAATCCTGCAAACAGTATTTTCATCATTATCTGATTCTGTGGCATCCTTTGCTGTGGAAAGAATGAGCTTTTTTAAATTAAACTTGTTAACCAACTTTTAAAATCAGGCAATAAAGCAGTTAAAAGGAGAGAGCCAAGGAACTTACAGCTGAGGTGAAGAAGCACATGCCGATGGAAAGTCAGTAGGTTGGAGCTCTTTCTCAGATCTGCTCCTGAATCATGCCAGTCAAGAATAGCATTTTTTTATTTTCAGTGTCTGTAGACCAGGCTCTAAATCCTTAGTTTGAAACCTTCAGTAAAAACCGTCCAGATTAATCATCTTCAACATCTTCAACCCCCCCACAGCAGGGGGGTTGGACTAGATGACCTTTAGAGGTCCCTTCCAACCCAAACTATTCTATGATTCTATCATCTTCAACTGGATCAGGTTGCTCAGAGCCCCGTCCAGCCTGACCTTGAAGGTCTCCAGGGATGGGGCATCCACCACCTCTCTGGGCAACCTGTGCCGGTGGTTCACCACCCTCAGCATAAAAATTTTTTTCCTTATATCTAGTCTGAATCTCCCCTCCTTTAGTTTCAAACCATTACCCCTTGTCCTATCGCAACAGGCCCTGCTAAAAAGTTTGTCCCCATCTTTTTTATAAGCTCCCTTTAAGTACTGATAGGCTGCAATAAGGTCTCCCCAGAGCCTTCTCTTCTCCAGGCTGAACAACCCCAAGTCTCTCAGGTCAATGACATTTGTCTCTGTATTATATGATGTTCTACCAGTGCTACAGAACATGCAGCATTTCACATATTCACCTGAAAAAGAAAGAATCCACAAAAACTTACAGGAAGAAACTGCTCCTAAGGCAGTCTTCATTGCATGCTTCATATACTGAGGAGTATGTATTACCAGTAAATTACACAAAACCACGTGGATATGAATAGATATGTAAGTAGACTTCTCAAAATGCATTTATAAAACAGTTGTAGAATGTGAATCATTCTGCAAAATGAAAAGAAAAAAAAAAAAAAGAGAACAATAAGTTTCCACTGGTTTAGCTGTTGTGAGGGTTTAAACCTTAAAATAGCCATAGCTAGGGAAATTTAACTTTGTGTTCCAACACATTCCTGTGATTCAGGAATATAAGATCTCATGTATTGCATTTACTATGAATGTGATCACACCTAGAGAACACGAGGAAATGTAGGAGGACGTCTCACCATTTGTGAGAGATGTAGGAGAACATCTCCACCATCTCAAAGGTGGAGACTTTTGGAGGTACTGACTAATGATGCAGCATGAGAGCCTATAGCTTTGCTTTCCTTCTGAGAAGAGAAATGAGACACCTGTCTCTTGGGAAGCAAGGCAGTAGTTCATAACAAAGCTTTAATGTGCTATGCAAGTTCCAACAAAAGACCTTCTTCACAGAAATGAAGACTGGAGACCACAAAGGAAAAAGGAAACAGTGGAATCTAAAAATGAAAATTCAGTGATTATCCCAAAAGTGAGATGTACTTTTGCTCTCATAGCTAGAGAATTTCCAGGCACAGAAGGGCAGCAGACCTTGTGCTACTGGGCACTAAAGATACACAACCATGATAGGAAGTGCTCACACAGCAAAAGCTTCAATTAAGAAAGAAGCAGTCAGACAAACTTTTCTTAACTATTTTTTCAAATTTTCTTATCTTTGCTGTTCACCCTCAAGGACAGCAATTTGTGAACTCAGCTTTAAAGTGTGTGAAGGGTTTCAGAAGCTTTTGCCATATAGGGTGGCCCCAAAGCTTAATGTATTAATGTCTGTCTCAGAATAAGTTCCCCGCTCATTCACACAGGAACGGGCAGATTTGCCTCTCCTTCAAAGTGAAATGGACCACACCTCTCATTAACATGGCATTTGATCGCACACAGCAGGTGTCATCCTGCTTACAAGGAAATGTCATATTGTGATAATGTGCTCATTAATTTTAATTATAAAGAACTGTATTCTTGAAAATTAATGGTAAGTTATTTATCTTCTTTTAAAACTATGTAACAGATAGAAATTAGGAAGACGGCTTGCAATATATATGATGACCCTGCATACCATGGAGCATCAGATCCCACCCATCGTCTGGGTCTCAGGGAGCCTAACAAACCTCTGCCTGATTTGTTCTGCTCCCCTCTTCCAGATTGATTTCCTCACAGTAATGCAAGGACAGAGCATTATGTCATCTCCATTTTCACTTCCAAGATCAAGACATCATGTGGCATTATGAACTCAAACTTGAGGAACATTGGCCCAGAGCTAATCCGCACCCATGTTTTCTATAACCATTACAAAGGGAAATGCAGATATTTGCAGATTCGCCGGAGGTTTTTTGTTAAACCATAGATCCCAGTAATGAAAGAATAAACAACCAGCAACTGTATTTATGAGCCCATTAAAGGAACCGTGTTAGGAAACTGCAGTTAAAGTCTGTTTATCATTGCTCCTGTATACTGCTTCCAGAAGCTTAACTTCAATGGGCTATAAAAAGGAAAACAAGCTATTTCCAAACAATTCTCACAATTTAAATAATAATTAACAAATAAATCTTGCAACTATAAAAGAATATAGCAAGTAAGAGATGGAGCCCCACTCAGGAGAGGATGATAATGTGCCTGACTCTGGACAAGGGAGCACAAGTCCAAACTCGGCACAGACAAGAACCAATCCATTGTTTCCCATGGAGTTACACCACAGCCAGGCCAACTCTTAGTGCAGCTAGAGCCAGTGAACAGCCTGCTCCTGTGGAGATCCATGGGCAGAATAATCCACCATGCCATACGTGAGATTGAAAAGCGGAGGAAAGCCTCTGGGTCTGGATTCAGAGAGGGTGCAGATGAGACTGGGGGTACCATCCTGCTCCCAACATGGATTCCTGAACCATGGACACAACATGGTGACCTCCAGCTCTCTGTTCTACCTCAGAGACACTTACCCTTCACAGTCTTTATTCCTGCTCCTGCCCAGATGTCTGAACTCCTCCCAAGCCCTCCTGAGCATTTTCCCTAATTTTGCACTTTCCAGGCAGAAATTTTGAGACTGGACTGTACAGTGCCCACAAATTCCCTGTCTTGAACTGAGAATGAGCCACTTATGAGGAAATCCACATCTTTCAAGACAGAGCAGGTGTTTTAAACATGCCTTTTGCTTTGTGTGAGCCACACAAACTCATTTAGGAACTCTACATTCCCTCTATAGGGAATATTGAAATTAATGTTTAAATTGTTATTCCATCCTTTAGCTCAGTCTGCTGCAATGCTGTGCTCTCACCTCCCAACAGAAGAATGTAAGAATGGCCATACTGGGGCATGCAAAAGTCCATCTAGCCCAACATTCTCTATCAAGGTAGTCAAAAGCAGATAGCTAGAAAAAACACAGTAATAAAAATAATTGGGGGCATATATAGTGATATTTCCCTGACATACTCTTCTAGCCTCCATCACTCTGTGGCTCGGAGACACTTTGTGCTTAATAGCCCTTGAATGTATTTTTCTCCCATAAATTTGTCTAATTGGTTTTTGAGTGTACATAAACTTTTGACATCCACGATATCTTGTGATGGTAAATTCCACAGTTTAGCTATGTGTTGTGTGCTCTTAACCTGACACTTGATAATTTCACTTGATATCCTCTCGTACCTGTGAGAACAATGAACAGTATTTTTATAGTCACCTTCTGGAAGTTAGAAAGTTCAATAACATTTGAAGTCAGCTTAGTCTGAGCATTAATTCCTTGGCTGGGACAGGCTTTTGTACAGTGCCTGGAAATAGCTATTGCCTTTTGCAAAAGGTGGCCTTATCAATACCAAAGATATTCATTGACTTCAACTGATATGTCATAGAAGTAGAATTAGCAAAAAGGGCATAAAACACAAGGGACCAAATTTATTTCTCAGACCTCAGGTGTAGCTTAGCCACTGTGTAGTGAAAAATGTAACACATGAAACTCAGCCCACAGGTTATATTTCAGACATTCTCCTCTCTTCAGCTATTCCTATTGCCTATCTTAGGCATTCCCTGATAAAGCATGCTATTTTGAGATCCTCACACTCCTCATCAGCTGTTAATGTCTTCATCTCTTTATGAATCTGGACCTTAATCTATTTTGACCTGTGTGTAAATTTTACTGTGTTCTTGCTTGCCTCTTTCAGTATCTAAATATTTGCAAAAAAGTGACCTCAAGTGTTGGCCCAATTCCATTCCTACACAAATCAGTGCTGACCAACCTGGGAAATTGACAAATGCTCCAAAAATACTCAGAGAAGAATCAAAATCTTTTTTCCTCCCCTGAAGCAGCAGTAACAAAAGCACTGCTGAAGCATTAACAAGTACATCTCTGGCTTACATTAAGGTACATAATGTAACAGGCTTGGAAGGAACATAAAATAAATGATCATGTTAACATTAAAGCAGATTAAATAAGTCACAGTACATTAAATTACTTTGTCTGGCTTTGTACACTCCTCAGGTGCTGCTGGGCTGAAACCCATATGGGACAATTCAGTTTTCCAGGGAAAATGCCGTAGCATTGAAAGTTCAAATTTGCACAGTCCTGTGGGAACTGAGACTCTGTAGCATTCAAAACAGTGATTCGGTACATGAATAATGTGGATATTCAGTGAGTGAGGTGTCTTTCTCTTTACACTAATGAGTCTTTATATTTAAAATGCATGCAGCTTGAGAACCAGTCCATAAGTTGCTACTTATGCTGAATATTATGCCACCAGGGAACAGTATAATGCAAAGTTCAATTACAAATGAGGTTTCAAAGGCAAGGCATTTACATCATGTCATCAGATATATGGGTAGTGAAAAAATGTTTACTACCACCTAGGTAACAGAGCTCCTTTTGAGCTGTTTCACCCCATTGCTGCTATGCACATTGTCTTCAGTTTGTCAGTTTGATTGTCAGTTGTTGGTTCTCAGATGTTAAGAAACAGATTTATGTCTGTAGCTGTTATTATAGCTCTTCATTCCTAGTAGGAATAAGTAGTAGTTAAATGCCTGACTCCTAAAGGAGTTATATACCAACATGCCTTTGTAGACCTCAATTTTAATCTTTTAGAGTTAAAAAGAAGAAGAGGTAATCCATGTATTTAGCCCAATTATTAAAATATCGTTTGAATTCATCCACACTGAAAGCACTGAGATGCTTTAAGAAACTAGTAATTTTGCTGTGTAAATATGTAGTGCATCATCCCTGAGGAACGGAAAGCACAGTTCCCAGCTTCAAATAGTGACACAATGAACTCCAAGCAATCTTGAATTGAGAGCCATAAGGAACTACATAAGTCTCAGATCGCTTGGTTCATACTCTTTGGATGTCCCAGCATTTAGTCCAGAATGCACTCCATGACACTGCAAATTTTATAATATAATTACAATTTAAGTTTTTATTTTATCTTATAAGGTGGAGGAGGCCAAGACTCTTGTTCTTCTTTATTTCTAATGGGCTCTGCATAAGTGAGCAGAATTCAAGGGATTGTTGCATGCATTTTGTTTAAGCAAAGAAACTAGATATCAGGGTTTGAATCAAAATGTGATTTTTTAAATTTTTTTCCCCAAAATTCTTAGAAAGTTGGATATTTTTTTTTTTTTGGCAGCTTCAGTTGTTTTCAGCTCTAGTTTGTCCAGTGCCATGCTCTCTAGCAAACCACGACTTCACAAGAAAAGAATCAACAATAAAACCCAGACTTCTTTCTCCAAAACACAGAGGTTACATTTATACTGATAAATTACATTTATGCTACATTTAGACTGAGAAATAGCACCAGAAAGTGTCCTCAGGGACTGGAATTCCATCAGCTATACAGGTAAGCTGCTATAGCAATCCCTGGCCATGCTTTTGGCCCCAGCCTGATTAGCACCCACCTGAGCAATTTCTGGGAAGCGTTCAGGAGTTAGGAGGCACCAGGGATCATTCTCAATAGTCAGCTTGGATGCAGGCACCCTGTAATGGAGGCTAAGAGGCTTTAATACTATGTACTCGAGTCAGTTCATGCCAGCTGTCCTTATCAACAGAAAACAATCCTAAGCATTTTTAATGTACTAGTCGATAGGTAGCCATAGAGTCCAACTATCTGAGACAAACATAAATTATCTTGTTGTAGTAAATTTTAGATATAAGAAATATTTGGATCCTATGATCAGAAGACAGTTGTTTACATAGCCAGTGCCCTGGCACTACACTTTAATTAATTAATAGAGTACCCTTAGCTGATTTCTTCCTACTGTTAAAGAATCCCTGTTTAAGGAGAAAATAGCCTGTGTGGATACACAGTTAAGCAGGAGATATACTAACCGTGACATGATATGTACGTGTAAGTTATTTAGAGGATACTATTCCCGTGATCAAATATTGCAAGATTTCTCCAGTTGTGCTTGGAGTATGTTGGCTTTATAGGACTTTTCTGTCTATGCAGTTTCAATGAATACATTTCGGTGTCAATAGTTCTTAGGGTATTTGGAATTTTTCTTTCAAGTCCCAACCTCTAGGAGCCCTTGATCACATGAAAATCTTCAATTTCAGTGTTGATAATGGATTTTTCTAACTCTTGTGATTTCAGGGGAAAAATAATGAAAATGCAAGCCTTGCAGTCTTCAAAGCCATTAAGAAATAGCAAGGATCTGTATGGTACCTAATCATGATTCTTACTCAAACTCAAGACTGGAGGTGGGAGAGGAAATGTGGTGTTACTTATGAATGTCTAGGCTGCATAGCAGTGCAACCTGGTCCTAAGTATACGATGTGGCTGAGTTTATATGCTGGTATTAATTTATGTGTTAGTATTGCTTAGGGACATGGTTTAGTAGGCATGGTGGTGTTGGGTTGACGGTTGGACTCGATGATATTAGAGGTCTTTTCCAACCTTAATCATTCTATGATTCTATGATCAGTTTATATGCTGCCATTGAAGAATAGTTCAGAGTAGAGCTGCTAGCCTCCCTGGAAAATGGCTTCCTCTGATCTCTGACACTTTTTCTTGAATAAGAATATTTTTGATTTTTATAACCACATGAAAAGAAACTCAAAAACATTTTTGAGAAAGAGTTTTTTTTACAGCAGATCCCCAGAGAAGGCTTTCTCTTTGTTTTCATGCCACACTAGCCATTCCTTAATTCCCTAGATTAGCATGTGAACAAAAATGTTGATAAACAGCTGGCAAAACAAATAGACAAAACTGCTATTGTGTAAGCAGTTTATCTGCTGTGGCATCATTCGTTAAACAAGTCCCTTTGCACATTCCAGGTAGCGCTTGATAAAATGCTGCTTGCTTCTTCCCTTTGCCGTTACACTACCATTAACTGACTGACCATGTAATAAGCATGAAAGTTAAGTAATTATATGCTTGATTAGTGAGTAATCTTTTCCTGAGCTGCACCACAAAGTCATTTAGTTCATATTATGGCTTATTACAACATTCTGTAGGTACTAATTCACTGTGTGTATGTATAGGTACATATATGTGTAACCTGGGATCACCATCTAAAAACATAGTAGCAGCCTGCTGTCTGGGATACACCAGTTGCCTCACACCATGAGACATTTATAAGTATATAGCTTATTTTATAAGTATATAGCTTTAGCACCCTGCCAGCTGCTCTGCCCTCTCTGCCAGCTACTTGCAGCGTGACCCTGAACTGCCCCATGCCCTCTTGACTACCGCTGATGTAGCCTGTAAAGGCTCCAGTGGCGTAGCTGCTATTCAAATAAATACAGACTTGTCCTACCCTTGAAAAGCTTTCCATCTTCAACCAGGAGTCATCAGCTACCTCTGTGCTAATTGCTTCCCCCTTTATTACAGTATCTTTAAGCATAAGCCTCAGTCTGCTCCCATGTCCACATCTGCCTACCATCCCACTTGCACAGATGCAGGCTGGGGGTAAGGTGTTGAGCATACTGAGTGCGAATGTATATCTCTGTTCAGAGCAAAAACATTGTTCACATCCTTCACACAAAGGCTATGAGGGGCAGATTGTCTCTGTCCTCTAGTTTTAAAATTTTCTTCCTGAAATATCTGGATTTTTTAATGTACAGTGATGCTCTTTCATCAGTATAACTCACTTGGTCCTTCCTATATTATTTGCATCTTGAAAATTCAGTGTCTCATTAGCTACCATAAGATTCAAGGATATGAATATTTTCTTTTAATAAAAGACTATCTGGTTTATCTTTTTGATTTTTAGATTTCTGGAACATAGATATCTGGTCTTGGTCTGCTTACTTATTTTTAAGTGCCCTGCTTAAATGGGTCTTTATTGCTTGAAACTGCTCATCTTTGCTGTTTCTTTGCTTCATCTACTCCATAATTTTATGAAATTCTGTCTCAATTTTTATTTAAAGGTGAAGACTTTTTATATCATCTTTCTGATGTAGACTATATCAAATGTAAATATTTCCCCAGCTCCTAATAACAGGAAACCTCTCTTCTCTGTAACTTTTTCTGTATCACACATTGAGATTCTGTTACCCCACCCCTTTGACTGGTCCTGCACATGTTACTCAATGAAGTCCAGAATACAATTCAAGTTTTTAGTTGGTATTTAGTCTCCTGTGTTTAATCATTTCAATTGGCTTCTAAATCATCTTTCTTACTCATCTCACATTGCCCATCATCTCCTCACCACCATCTCTTCCTAGCCCTTTCCATCTTTATGTTTTATGCTGACATTTTCCTTCTCTTCAGCAATCAAAAGCCTTCTAGAGTGTGTGTTCTCTGTCCCTGAAGGAATCACT
The DNA here is from genome assembly GCF_000699105.1 of Pygoscelis adeliae. Classification (NCBI taxonomy): domain Eukaryota; kingdom Metazoa; phylum Chordata; class Aves; order Sphenisciformes; family Spheniscidae; genus Pygoscelis; species Pygoscelis adeliae. The sequence goes on along the minus strand of NW_008824754.1, from coordinate 2,413,997 downwards.
TGTGTCTCTGCTTCCCTGATCACCTCCAGTTGGCTCCCCCAAGGCTCAAAAGAGAATATTCTGGCTTTGAGGGCAACAGAATGCCCTCACTGCGTGCTCAAATACTTTAAGGGAAGCATTAAAACTGTCCTGTGGTTTTTAAAGGTGTTTCCAATGTCATATGCATAGTGAGAAATAGTTTCATTTGGAAGACTTGAATGTTTTGCACCTTACAGATCATGCAGCCCATCAGGGCACACAAAAAGTTTTTCATGAATTAAATTTGATCCTCTTTGACACAGCATTTTTATACTGCAGTATGTTTCATTACACAGTTGTACCTGTGGCCTATGTGCAAGAAAATCCAGTTACTTTAGAAGACAAATATTTTTATTTTGATGCAGCCAAGGCTTGCCTGTTTTTGGCAATCTGGTGCTTGTTCTTAGCTGGCACAGAGAAGGGCAAATTCTCAGTAACTTTTGCAGAGTTACACCAATTTACACCAAGTAAAAATACTGCCAAAGCCTTCTGGGGAATAAGAGACCAATGCAGAGTTCTTGTCTGACCTTTCCAGGGAGGGCATTATTAAAGATTTATTCCTTCCAGAATTCTAATTGGTTTCTTTTGGTGACCTTTCTGGATAATGGTGATGTTTTTCTCAGACTTTACAATGCTCTCAGGTAGGGAATTCCTTCACTGCCCTGACACAGCAACTGAATTCTAATCTACATCCAAACTCCATCACCTCCTTTCTCAAGAATTTCATGATGCAGTCTTGAATAGGAGGATTTTTGTTGAGAAACTTTTTTTTTTTCCATAGATGCTTTATCTCTTATTCCTGAATCTTGAAAAAAATTACCAAACTATAGATCAGACCAGATTTGGGGAAGCATCTAACGACACAGAAAAAGCCTACCGAGATTTAAAAAAGCACATGAGCAGATCATGCACTGCTAGTGACCAGCTACTTAATTGTTTTTGGCTACACCTGTATTGACCTTGTTCTGTGTGCCCAGGCATGAGGCTTGGCCTCTGTCTTGCATCTGTAGTGTCTGCAGGGTGCAGGTCTCAAAGTGAATTAAGTTCTTTCCCACACCAGGATTTCTCCAACAGTCAACTATTAGTTTTGCTCTACATTGGAGTTAGGAAGCTCCAGGGATTATCTGTATCTGTAGCATGGATGACCTGGGCAGAAGCTCTGTAGTGGGCTAGCTTTATTGTTCAGATACACCCTCCTGTGAATATTCTCACTATTCATTATGAAGCTGCCTGCTTGTTTAGGTGCTTAGGGTAGATCTGGAAAGATTTATAATTACAGCCTTCTTTATCCAATCGGTAAAGATTAAGCTTTTCAGTACTCACTGGAGCTAGTACCTGTATTGCTTTCTGCAAGTCTGCCCCATGTGTAAATGAAAGTTAAAAGGTAACATCTTCCTTGTTATTACCTTTTCACCATCAATATTATCTGACTTTATGTAAAACCTTCCTCATTATGTTTTATCACTGCACGCACAAAAGCAAAGATGGAGAACAAAAAGTACATAGATTTCTACAACTCACCATGTGAAAGGTAAGTTCAACACTTAATCTACAAGCCAGAAGAATCTCATTCTTCTCCATGCTGTTGCCACCTCTTAAAGAAAAATACTTGACTCTCCCCTTATCAGCTAAAAGTGTGAAAATTTATTTCTCATTATTGCATGAAAATACACCACAGGAAGGTAGACATAAATTATTCAGTGAAAGAGAGGGGCCTCTAATAATCAATGACAGAGACTAGAGGGATTTATTCTGAGTGTAACTTCCCACAAAGAAAAGGTAATCGTGTTCAACAGGTGGCTAAAACTATGGTATTTTAAGGAAGATTTTAGGATATCTGACCACTGGTAAGAATTAATTGAAAGAGTATCCTCTAAGGCTAACCCTTAACTCCATAACTTTCTAGGAATGAGGTTACCATGACTGAGCAGAAACACATGAGATTGCAAACTGATGAGAGAAAGTTACAGAATCACAGGATAACTCAGGTTGGATGGGGCCTCAGGAGGTCTCTAGTCCAACCTTTTGCTTGATGCATGGTGACCCATGAAATCAGACCAGGTTTCTCAGGGCTTTAACCAGTTGGGTCTGGAAAACTTCCAAGGTCTGAGATGTCACAACCTCTCTGGACCCCTCTTCCACTGTTCAGCTCTCCTCATGGTGAAAAGGTTTCTGTTCATATCGTTTGAACCTCTCTTGTATCAACATACGCCCATTATCTGGTGTTTTCCCACCACGCACTACAGTGAAGATCTTGGCTCACCTTTGCCAAACAGCCAAATACCCACCCAGCTGCTCACTCACTCCCCCTCTTCAGCACGGCAGGGAAAGAAAAAGGATGAAAATGTTCATTGGTTGAGACAAACAGAAGGAGATTGCTTACCAGGGTGTTTTCCCACCACGCACTACAGTGAAGATCTTGGCTCACCTTTGCCAAACAGCCAAATACCCACCCAGCTGCTCACTCACTCCCCCTCTTCAGCACGGCAGGGAAAGAAAAAGGATGAAAATGTTCATTGGTTGAGACAAACAGAAGGAGATTGCTTACCAGTTGCTGTCATAGAATCATAGAATCATAGAATCATTAAGATTGGAAAGACCTCTAAGATCATTGAGTCCAGTCATTGACCCAACACCACCATGCCCACTAAACCATGTCCCTAAGCACCTCATCTACATGT
>NW_008824754.1:2409509-2409730 GCF_000699105.1 Pygoscelis adeliae | reverse complement strand
GGAGAGCGGCTTGGCGAGCTCCTCCGCCAGCTCTCTCAGCACCCTTGGGTGGATCCCATCCGGCCCCATAGGCTTGTGAGCATCCAGGTGGCATAGCAGGTTGTTGACCGCTTCCTCTTGGATTATGGGGGGGTTCATCCTGCTCACCATCCCTGTCTTCCAGCTCAGGGGGCCGAGTACCCTGAGGATAACCGGTCTGCCTGCTAAAGACTGAGGCAAAG
>NW_008824754.1:2400716-2409276 GCF_000699105.1 Pygoscelis adeliae | reverse complement strand
GTGAGTTGCCTGCCCCTTCTTCCACAAGCGGTAAACTCTCCTTTTTTTTCCTGAGTCCCAGCCAGAGCTCCCCGTTCAGCCAGGCCGGTCGTCTTCCCCACCCGTTCTTCTTGCGGCATATGGGGACAGCCTGCTCCTGCACCTTTAAGACTTCCTTCTTGAAGAACGTCCAGCCTTCCTGGACCCCTTTGCCCTTCAGGACTGTCTCCCAACCATGGGCGAAGCAGACTCAGCTCAGGGAGTCCTAATGCTTTCTCCTACTGGTAGGAGGAACTACACCTAATACAGAAATAAAACTGTTGGAAAAAGCTGGGCAATAAGACTGATGAGAATGACAGTTAGATAAGCAGAAAAAATAGTGATAGGATTTATCTAAACCAGGGAAATCCTTGCATCTGGACACAATTATTCATACCAAATAGGGGTAGCAGAATTGTTGTAGAACAGTAAGAGTGACTGGAACATAGCTGTTGAAGACTAAGTCCTGTTGCCAAAATTCACCAATAAGACAAGCATAGTAGGATACAGCCATACATAAATGAGGCAGGAAACCAAACAGGGAATAGCACAAATGAAAAAGAATGGGTTGAGGTCAGAATTTCTTTCAGAACAGATTGTCGGAAAAGTCCTATTGAGACAGTGTTTGGGATCTGATTCAGACAGTTGTGCCATTTGACTGTGGCAAAAAGTCTTCTTAATATTACTGGCGAGAAAAGTATTGCTAAGGGATTGCTCTACTTTTGGAAACTAATTTCCCAGACACAGGTTGAAATCCAGGACAAGAAGGTTATTGGGAGTACTCATCATGGATTTATGAAGGATAAACCATGCTTGCCCAGCCTGATAGATGTCTACAATGAGATGACTAGCTCCATGGATGAGGATAGAGCAGTAGATGTTGTTTATCTTGATTTTAGTATGGCCTTCCACTCTGTCTCCCATAATATCCTCATAGACAAATGAAGGAAGTGTGCTGTCTTTAAGAGGGACCTCAACAAGAAGAAGTGGGCTGACAGGAACCTCATGGAGTTCAACAAAGGGAAATGTCAAGTCCTGCTCCTGGGCAGGACTGACCAACTGGAAAGCAGTTTTGCAACAAAGGACCTGGGGATCCTGGTGGAAAACGAGTTGACCATGAGACAGCAATGTAGCCTTGCAGCAATGAAGGCCAACAGCATCCTGGGCTGCATTAGGAAGACCATTACCAGCAGGTCAAGGGAGGTGATCCTTCCCCTTTTCCCCCTCACTGGAGAGACACATGTGGGGTGCTGTGTCCAGTGCTTGGTTACCCAAAACAAGAAGGACATGGACATACTGGAGTGAGTCCAGCAAAGGGCCCCAAATGTGATTAACAGGGAAGAAGCATCTGAAACAGGGAGAGGCTGAGAAAGCTGGGACTGTTTAGCCTGGAGAAGACAGGTCTCAGGGAGTTATCTTATCAGTGTGTATAAGTATTTGATGGGACGGTGTAAAGATGGAGCTGGACTCCTCTCAGTAGTGCCCAATAAATCGACAAAAGGCAATGGACACAAATTGAAATACAGAAAATCCTGTTTCAACACAAGAAAAATAAGTTTTACTCTGAGGGTGGGCAAGCACTGGAATAGGTTGTCCAGAGAGGTTATGGAGTGGTCATCTGTGGAGACTAGACACAGCCCTGAGAAACCTGCTCTGTCTGATCCTGCTTTGAGGTCTTCAAGGCCATGGACCTGACTAGACATAGCCCTAAGAAATTTACTTTATCTGACACTGCTTTGAGGTCTTCAAGACCATGGACTTCGAGAGGTCCCTTCCAGCCCCCATGATTCCTTATTTTACTGCTATAAACAAAGAAAAATATCTTGATGCATTTTTTTTTCCTGGCAAATAATTTGACTTCTTTCTTCAGCTGAAATGTAAATAAAAGATTGGATATTATAGATTATGGGATTTTTTTTTAAACATTAGATTTATCTTTATTTTCCTCCTCACTGATTTATAGTCTATTTGGAAAACATTTTTACTGAAATTTTATGAAGGTGAGTTTGTTCCATATCATTCCACCATGACCCCATTACATGTTACCCAGAACAAAATGTCTAAACAAAATTTAAAGTTCTGTTCCTTTGTATATTACCTCTCATTTTTACCATTCATTTCAGTTGTAAAATATGTAGCCTTCTGGCAGCATTATTGTGCCAGCTTCCCATATGAATGTTAAGCAGGCAACAATGATGCACTATAATTACAGTGCTTGAAATGATTGGAAATAAATTGGCACTCCAATTATAGATGCATGAAAGAGGCTCCAGTATATCACAGTCAGTCCATTAATTTCTAAAGTAGCTCAGGCGATCTCACTATTTTAGTGACATTCGTTATTCACTGCTGCAATGAATCACAGCGAACAGTGGGGCCTTGAAATTAACAAGTTGAAGGACATTTGAAAACAAAAGAACTTAAACCATTCCATGTTACTTTGTGCCCCGAAGAGAAAATAACCTCCAAAAGCAATATTGAAACCTATTTGCTGCATTTTGAGAAAGAAAATGTTAATGTGTTTTTTGGTCTCACCCGAAGTCTTCAGTCAATTTACACAGTATTCCAACTGAGCAGGGAAAAAATTTTATGGAAATCTGCACAGTAAGCACATCCACATTTCTACAGTGTACTACAAATATTTTAATGGGAAAGCCGGGACTGTAAATATAAATACTGCATGTTACGTTTGGTTATCTCAGCAGACTACTGCTCTCAGGATAACACGTTATTAAGTTGGTATTGGTAAACCCGTCCAGTGAGATGAGAATTGGGCCTGTGACAAACACCCATGGTAAATTCAGTCTGTACAGAAACTTAACTTCTTTAATACTTTCTGTGCACGGATTCATCCCAGTTGACCCTTTAGGTCATTCTGAGCCTTAAAAATGCTTTGTCTTCCCCTGATCCCGTGCTGTGAAAGGTCACCATCAACCAGTCATTAGCCGTTACTCTGAGGCTGCATCTCAGAGTCACCAGAATAATGGAAATGAAGGAAGGAATGACATCACTGAAGGAGAGAGGAGGAATGAAGACTGCCTCCATGCAGGCATCTACCAATGGCTCTGCAGCTGGTGTCTACCAGCTCTGTGTATAGTCAAGGTGGGGGGATGAAGAGAGATTTACGAGCTCCAGACTTCCAGGGTCCCTCACCCACTGTACCATTCAGTCTCTTCAATTAATCAAAGATAGTCTGAAAACTGAAATACTTTCAGTCTCCTCCATTGTGTACTGGGTAGTGGAAAGGGTTGGTCACAGGACAGCAACAACCCCCTTTCAGTAGGATGATGCCTCTAGGCACTGGGCGTAAAGACCAACATCTGAACATCACAAACACTCCTCCAGATCTAAACCTTTCAATGGGAGTTTTAAACTAGAATAAATATTTGTAAAAAATGTAAAATTAACTTCAAAGAATGACTGAAAGGCTAAAGCTAGTCATTACTGCCGAGTCATCGGGGCCTGAAATTGCAATTTAAATGTTAGTAATTCCCCACTGCTCTTTCAAGGATTTGCAATTATGTCACTCCAGATTAATAAGCAAGCAATGAAACAAAAATTTTAACAGCTATTCTACGTAGCCGAAAATATAAAATGCAATCAGTCACATTCACCCTCAGGTATTCTGGATGAGATTCTTGACGTGGAAAAAAATTGAGCACTAAACTTCTTTCTTATGCACATATGTCTTTTCCCAATTTTGTGAGAATCTTTGTATTTGGAATTAAAAATGTCTCTTGAAAACATTATTTTCTGTTGCCTTGTTCCATTACCCATGCCAAGATGAAGGTAACTATGATGGCTGCTCAAGGAAGCTCTTTTAGGTGACAGAACTGAAAATTCCAGGTTTTTGTAGAAAATTCTGGCACTCAAGAAAAGGACTTCCAATTTAGTCAGCTGTAGCTCATAGAAATTGAAGATGGGGAAAAGAAAGGTGAAACGGAAGGGGAAAAGGGAGAGGAAAAGGAAAAGGAAAAGGAAAAGGAAAAGGAAAAGGAAAAGGAAAAGGAAAAGGAAAAAAGTTGAGACACTCACTTCTATACCACTCCATTCAAGCCTCAGGTTTGAGGAAAGAATGTACCTAGGTCATTGTATTAGTCACCATTTTTTCTGTTAGCTATGTCCATTTTTCTTCCAGTATGCCTAATTTGTTTTTAAATCTCTCATCATTTTTGGCTGCTACAATGTCTGTTGCAATGAGTTGTAGCATTTAATAAGGCACTGTACAATAATGCGCTTCCTTATGTTTGCTTAAACCTGCTAACTTATTTCACCTGATACAAGCTCATTTTTATCCTGAAAGAGGAAATGAAAAATTTAAACATTAGGTTTAGCCATTTTTCAATTTCCTTGTTGTGATTTGTAATTTTGTCTTTCATTTATTTCATTCTGAAGTGACTGCAGTACCTGCAGACGAATCTAAGTAAAAATTACAATTTTATTTCTCACAAGCACCCAAACATGTTGAAACATCCATAAGACATAGAATGATTTCATAACACATCCTATTTCTTTTCTGAATTGAAAAAGAATGAAAAAATTACCATCTTTTGGTCACTTTCTCACTGTGATAAACATAGAAAATTTAAAATGGAGTCTCATTTTAGGATGTCTTGTTGGCAAGAAAGTTAAAGTGTAAGAGAAATAGCTTCACTTGAAATTTTCTCATTTAATATTTCAGGATTGGACCAAATTTCCCTGCCTTCTTGTTGTGTCTCTCAGGTAGGGCACAAAACCAGCAGAAAACCTGCAGCCCAAAGCCTAGCCGTGTGCATCAGTTACACTCCTTGAGCTCTCTTCAGGTTCAAAAAGAAACAATCCCCAAATCTGCCCTTTAAGAAGGAGAAGACAAAAAGCTCCACTAATGAGTGGTATGAGTAGTCAACTCCCTAATCCCTTAAAAGGTGCAAATCAAACAGACATTAAAGTGCTACACAGTAAATTATTTGGTACATGTTTTGAGCTATTCAGGGATGACACCATCTGTCCTCAAATCAAATAGATTTGATTTAGAAGCAGCAGTCATTCCCAAGAGACAAGTTAATGATGAATTAAGGAGTCTGGAACACAGTATTTTCCACAGACCAGAGCACTGACATGGGAAATACTAAAAAGTAATTATGTGATCCATAATTGAGTGAATTTTTGATCAGCATCTTGATCTGAATCTTCTTCATCAGTAATGTTCTCATGATATTGATTTTTCTCTCCCCAAATTCAAATTCACCTATTTGTATTTTTGGAGCCAGAATAATTAAATTTAGGCTTTTCCCTATTACTATCTAGTATTAAATTCACATCTTTTTTTCTGATTTCTTTTAAGAAATTTATATTTCATTCTCATAAATATAGTATGCAAACCTGAAGTGCAGATCAAACACAAAATTAATGTCACCATGCTCTGAGTAGACATTTTTAGAAAACTATTGTAATCTATTTCACAAAAAAACCTGCATATGCCTTAGAATTGTGAGTACTAATCTTGTGCAGCACGCAGATGGGGCAAGAAAGATGACTGGGATAAGATGGAAAGTCTGGTTTGTAAACTTTGTGTGAAAATTTGCAGGGAAAAAAGGAAAAATGGAATTCAGATTAATAAAAAAAAACAACAGAAATATAAGTAATAAGTCTAAAAACAAAGTTTTATGAGAAAAAAAGAACTTTTCAAACAAGCTTGCATGTTGTCCTTGATGAGATTCTAAGTGTGACTAGCAAATGGAACTGTATTGATCAGATTATATTGGATGTTTACCTCACACATAACAGATTTGTACAGTAGTGTGAAAAAAAAACACCTAAGCTGACTGCAAATTGTCTGGCAGATCTCAAAAAGCAGCTTTTGTCAAGGAATCACCTTAATGGGGTTCTGCAGAAATCAGGATAAAACAATTTTTTCAATGTTTTCATCACGTTTTTAAAGAAACTGTAAAACCACTGCTTATAACACTAGCAGGAGGCACAGTGTGTTAAATCACACTGAAAAAGGATGTGCAAATGAAGACTGCTTCAGAGCTTTTTGCTCGGGATGTTTTAATGCAGCTGCATAACAAGATATACATCAAGAAATAAGAAGGGCCATATTGATAGGAATGGGAGACTTTAAACTGAAAATCTCTGTTTCTGAGAGACTGGGGGTTCATCATGGACCAAATGGGAAATGAAGACATCAGTGTGTTTGAAAATCTGCTTTACAGCTTTGAGCTCTTCAAAATCTCTTCTTTAGCAGTTCAGAAAGCGTGACTCTAGCAGTGGAGCTCATCTCTCACAGAAGTCAATGCAAAGTCCACTGTCAAATTTGTTGAGAATCAGATCAAGTCCAAAGGAGCACTTTGCATTTATCGAAGTGCAGTACAAACATTAACTAATTGGACCTCTACCATTAGAAACTTCTTTGAGAGGGGAAAAATGAAAACATCATCCTTTTAATAGTCGTTGCTTGCCCCAACCTTTCACACTAAACCTAAAATCCCATGACTAAAATGAAAAAGCTTTTTATTTTTAACATTTCATTCTCTGTTCCATCAACTTGGATCAATGTGTTTGGAGGAGGTCACTGTCAAATTACTGACTTTTTAGATGTACAATTTAAGCCTAATTAAAGGTTTGATGGAACTCTCTCAGTAAAATGAACTCATTCAAATAGGGTATAATTTAAGAACATTCACTAAGGATCTTTTCTTCTTCCATACAGAACATAAAATTTTTATTTCATCTTACAATATAAATTAAACTTAATAAAAGGGGTGTGGGGTTTGTTCCAAACTTAGGGATTTATATAAAATGTACAAGTTAATACTATCCTTTCCCCTCGGTGGTACTATGAATTATGTTTCTAGCAAACTTACAGAACTTTAATATACTATAGATTTCTTAAAATACCTTTCAATCTCCTTGCTATTTGTTGATTTTGGTACTGTGTTAGTTTCTGTGTTAAAAGTCCAGAACTATTTGAAAAACTTCTATGGTTCTTGTTAAAAGTGGTATCCCAGAGAAAAGAGCAATTACCACACGATAGTTTGGTGGGTTTTTTCTGCCTGGAAGGTCTTAAAACTTACACCAGGATAACTTTTAAATCTGAATCTTGCTAAACTCTGCTAACCTCCCTGTTTGCCCACCTCCCTGCAAAACCAATTTGCAGACTCCTATTTATTCAGCATTCATCACCAAACTGCCTGACCCAGCATATTGCTTCTTTGCCAGATATTGCTTATTTTGACTTTTAAGAAGTATTCTGTGCTGATTTTGAGAACCTATTCCTGATTTTGTATTAACTGCAGACTCCTATTCCCACATGCAAATGACATATGTTATCACAGCACGTTACAAGCCAGAATTTGAACCTTGTACTTCCTGGATGACAATTACATTGTCATGAAATGCTAATCACTGAGACCAGAGGTTTTTTTGGGATCTCTTCAGTACAAGAAGATAAGAAGTACTTGATGTTTGGGAGAACATCTTCTGATATGCTGAAGGATGCTGAGGATATAAGCAGATTTGGTTTGGAGGTGGAGCAGGAACAGGTTAAAAGCATTTGACTCCTTAGTGCTGACTGCTTTGTAGAAGGTATCCTTATGCCTTTCAGCTAGTGGCGGTCAAGCCTGTAGTACTCAAACTACTAATGGACAGAAGTAGGGAGCAAACAGCTAAAAGAGTGTAATTTATGTATGTCTTGAACAGGCATGGCATTTTCTGCAAGTCATGTGAACACAAGACTCTCTCCCAAACATGTCCCAGTAGCCAATTCAGTGACAGAATATTAAGTCAGATGCAGCTTTGGTCTGACCAATTTGTATATTCTTACATTACATTTACAACTGAAATATGGTATCTGCCTGGGAGAACACTCTAAATCTGCCTCAGTGCAGAGTCAGCCACAGTAGCATGCATCCCTTTTCACATTTTTGTTTCTACTTACTGACATATGAAAGTGTTACATGTAAGGGCTGGGGTATCAGTGAAATGTGCAGAATTATATCTTGATATACATATATTATGTAGTATATTTTATATATATAGGCAAAATACATAATGTATAAGTGAACATGCATAAAATTTTAAATATGTCTTATGTAAATTGGCCAAATCTAGAAACTTGCTTCTAAGCATCTGATCTTCTACTTGACTTACCAATTGTTCACCATTAAGAGTACAGGCTTCAGAGGCTTCTTCAGAGTCAACTAAAAATATACATATAACACTTGTAAAACATTGACCTATACAAGAATTTAACTGGGTTCTCCTCTGTGCCAACACAGTGGAGGGGAATCTCCATTTCAGACTTCATTTACAGCTTTCAGCTTTGATTTGAAAAATTGTCCAAGCAGCCAGGGATCAGGTTAGGAAAGCTAAAGCCCTGATAGAATTAAATCTGGCCAGGGACATCAAGGGCAGCAAGAAAAGATTCTATAAGTATGTCGGGGATAAAAGGAAGACAAGGGAAAGAACGAAACAGGAGACCTGGTTACCCAGGACATGGAGAAGGCGGAGGTACTCAATGACTTTTTTGCCTTGGTCTTCACCAGCAAGTGCTCGAGCCTCA
>NW_008824754.1:2399524-2399960 GCF_000699105.1 Pygoscelis adeliae | reverse complement strand
CATAGTGGGATTGAGTGCACCCTCAGCAAGTTTGCAGATGACACCAAGCTGAGTGGTGTGGTCGACATGCCAGAGGGGCGTGATGCCATCCAGAGGGACCTGGACAAGCTGGAGAAGTGGGCCTGTGCGAACCTCATGAGGTTTAATAAGGCCAAGTGCAAGGTCCTGCACCTGGGTCGGGGCAACCCCCAGGGATCAATACAGGCTGGGGGATGAAGGGATTGAGAGCAGCCCTGCCGAGAAGAACTTGGGGCTACTAGTGGATGAAAAGCTGGACATGAGCCAGCAATGTGCGCTCGCAGCCCAGAAGGCCAAGCGTATCCTGGGCTGCATCCAAAGCAGCGTGGCCAGCAGGTCGAGGGACGTGATTCTGCCCCTCTGCTCTGCTCTGGTGAGACCCCACCTGGAGCACTGCGTCCAGCTCTGGAGCCCTCAG
>NW_008824754.1:2392822-2399277 GCF_000699105.1 Pygoscelis adeliae | reverse complement strand
GTCATGAAAATGATCAAGGGGATGGAACACCTCTCCTATGAAGAAAGGCTGAGAGAGTTGGGGTTGTTCAGCCTGGAAAAGAGAAGGCTTCAGGGAGACCTTATTGCAGCCTATCAGTACTTCAAGGGGGCTTATAAAAAAGATGGCAGAAAACTTTTTAGCAGGGCCTGTTGCAACAGGACAAGGGGGAATGATTTTAAACTAAAGGGGTAGATTTAGACTAGATATAAATTCTATGATTCTATTTCTGAGTGCTTAACCCGAGCCTTGCTTTGCAAAAGCAGTTCATGCTCCAGCATTAGCAATTCTTGTCCCTGCACGATGTTCATGGTCCTCACTGCGGTCTTGTGCAGTGCAGCTGTAAAGCCTCTGTGGCATTGCTCCCCAGAAGACCCATAATAAAATGCTCTCCCCTACTTTCTGGGAAAGGAAAGACTTGGCCCATCACTGTTATAATTATAAAATATACAGGAAGCAACATTTGCCAAGTGTTACTAGGCTGGGATAAATGAGACGTGCCATATTCTCTGACTCTGGACATAATTTTTTTTTTCATTCAGAAAGTCTGGACTCCATGACTGAATTCTGTAGCTCTGGCTAGTCTCAAATAAGGGAAATTTTGCTTTCTAAGTTTATACGTACACACTTAATGAGAGAATAAAATTAACAGTTTATTTGTTTTCAGCAAATTAAATGAGAAGGAGAAAATAATTGCTAAGGAATATGTTACCCAAATGCTTTTCCACAGATTGCACAGGGTCTTTTACTTTTCAGTTAAACTGAATTCCTCTGTTTTCCCTCTTTTCTTTCCTCCCAGAAGTTAGGGCCTGATTCAGAGTACAGTCAAGCCAAGAAGGATCCCTCCATAGATTTCCATGCATATCGAGTCCATTACTGCAGTGTTTGAGTATCTTAACTGAAAGTTACCATCACTCTCTCAGAGGCTGAGTTAGCTTCTATGGAGATCATCTTCCCTTTAGGTAAATCTTTGCATTTTGTAGACACTACCAGGACAGCAAGGACATATTCTGAAGTACTCAAGAAAGTCTGTTTGCGTTCCACCCCACAGCTAAACACAACCAGGGAATTGTAATTTTGCAAATGCTAACACCTTACAGTTTTTTAATACAGCTTCCATCTTTCAAGTACTCATCTGAATCAAAGCTGAATACTAAACATTTTGAAGCTACAAGAACAACACCAGAGTTTCTAAAACATTGAAGGATGACAGCATTTTAGACAAAGTACATTTATTCATTATTTCTGAGTATGCAGTTATCATTAGCACTATATAGTAATGAAGATATGGAGGCATGGGACAATGACGCTCTGGTTCATGGGAAATCAGTGGCAGATGATTTGTAGTCCCCTATTCTAAACACTACCCCACATTACTTCTGATACAGCCATTTCAAATGTTCAGCCGTGACTGCTTATTTGTTCCTTTCAAAAGTTTATGAAGTCCTTGATCTGGAGGTCAGTAAACAAATATGATAGCTGTAAGTGAGTTCAAATGCAGTGTAACGGGGAGTTAATTTTCACTGCCCTGTCTCTAGATTAATCAGCTGAGGACAAAGATGAATTAAACAATGTATTAACAGACTGATATAGCAATGCGGAAGCTATATTTATCTATCTCTGAAACCATCAACTCCAACAGCTTTATTTGAATTCATTTTCTCCAGTTGGAATAACACATGCAGTGAACTTGGTTCCTGAACATCAAATATATAGTCACCCACATTATATCCAGCAGCACTGAATGAACCAATACCAACAGAACGGTTTCTTCTGATGCTGGTTTTGCCTCAGCAAGAGAAAAAAAGAATTAAGCAGATTTGAGATACCTTATTTACTAAAGTGCCAAATGCCATCACAAACCAGAACTAATTTAATTTGATACACCTTCCAATCTCTACAAAACTCAGTCAAGTGGAAAATAGCCTCTTTGGCTCAGGGATCAGGCTGAGGACCTACTGTGCTTTGAAACTGCTGAAGCTATCACGCTTCTCCAGTGTAAGCCATTCAGCAGCTTTGCGAATGCCTAGTAAAGTCAGAAAACCAAAGAAACCAGCAATAGAGGGAGAGGTATGGATTATGATTTTTCAGAGTTTCAAAGTTGTTGAGTTTCCACTAATCCCATAACTTCAATATTCATTTGGATTACCCAGCACTTCCACAAGCCAGGCCATTTCTAGAGATGGTGAAAAAAAGTAAAAATAAAAGCAATCAGATCCTAGAAATTCATTTGAGAGATCCCGCAATACACTGTATTTCCTCCTCATAGAAGGGGAAGCTGTGCCTCATGGGAGACTGATGATCACAGTGCAGACAGAAGATGGGGTTCAGTCAGAGACCTTGAACCTAGCAGAGGAATGAGAACATGAGGTGCTCATGTTTTGTTTTGAAACAAAATTGGCATCACATATCGGCACAGTGTCTGCCTCCACATCTCTCCCTTATGGCTTTAGATTACGTAGAGTTGTGTTTTCTTCGTGTATTTGTTGTTGCACATTATTACAGAGGGGAACTGACAAAAATGTTTGCTGTTATATTAATTCTGCTCTCACAGAAGCAAGTGGGGGTCCTGAAAACTTCCTAGAGAATAAGTTTTTCAAGGAAATGAACATGTCATTCTCAGAGGTTTTACAAGCTGTGACTGGGATGCGAGTATTTGGGTATTACCTAAAAGCATCTATAGAATGGTAGCAACATGAAAGCAACTACCTAAGGAAATAGGCTCTGGCCTGCAAATATTTGTAGTCTACCCTTCAAACACAAAATAATATTACTAAAATCAATGGAAAAACCTTTGATTTCAATGTGTCTTCTCATCACTGTTAAAGGGAACAGTTTTCATCACCTTAACTGCAGAGTTCCCACACTCGCATCAAGGTTACAGTAAGTGGGAAGTGTTAACGGAGACAGTGCTGAAGTGAGATACATTCAAACATTAGGACAATGCAGTGCGGAGTGTATAAAGTTTTCACCCTGCCCTTAACCCCAGATACGCTTGTATTTCAGTAGCGTGAAATTATTTTACATACGTAATGCTTTCTTTAGTGCTTCCTCGTCACTTGTTAACTGGTTTTTAAAAAGGGAAAAATGTTCTTTTTATGGTGATCTGCTTTTGTAAAGAAAGTAGAGAGAATCTCAACAGACAAACAAAAAGCCCTTGAGAGCTGATGTACTAGCTAATGGCTATGTTGAAAATCTCCAGTTAAAAGGTTTATTTTTTCCTTTGGTCTATTCCCACAGGTACAAGAAAGAAATATTTAAACCCAGTCCACTGGACAGAAGATTCTTTCTTTAAAGTTAGATTTTTCCACTTTGTGTAAATCCTTCTTTACTAGTATGAATTAATTATCCATAGAAAGGAATAAGAGGAATGATGTTCCTATTCTACAGCATGACATAATCACAATGGAACTAGAAATTGAAAGGATAAATCTTGTAATGAATGGTGACATGCTTTATATGTATATAAGTACTACAGAAGAGATGATATTAACATTCCCCAGTTTTAATAAGTTCTTGATCCTGATCCAGCTGAGAATTCAGAAGCCCAGTGGCGATCTAATGCCCTTCCAGAAATAGCACAAAATAAAACTCTGATGTCATTAACTTCCCCATGGGCACAGTAGCGTGCCCAGATTTTTTCTTTCTGGGGACCTAATTCAAAGACTTTGAATATTACAAGAACTAGGCCAACCTGTGAGGCTAGATCCTGCAACAAGCACATGCCCCATGCAGGCGATGGTATTGTATTTATGGAAGCCCTTAAATCGTTCCCATGTGGTCCAAGCTGGTTTTTCACTGCAGAGTCAAGCTAACAGCAAATTGTTACCCCCTCCTTTAATGGTACTTCGGAAATGAAGAGGAAAGAGAACCAAAGAAATGCTCATTATTCATTCACCTAGGAAAGAAGAAATGAGCACACAGCACTTAATTCCCTTCATCAACATGAAATATCTAGAGAGGCAACACTGCAGAGTAAGCTGAAGCAATTTCCTTCCCTTTCATGGCCTGGAGGGAGCACATAAACTAAACCACAATTAGAAGATACAATTCCCTGAGCAGAAACTGGTCAGGTCCCCCAAAACTCCAAAGAACACCAAGCCTCCGTTGAGACCAATACTGAAGTTGAATTTCAGGCTCCTGCTATGAGTGGTTACTCACAGCATCTCTCCAGCTACAAATTAGATCCAGCTGATTACCTGTTTGACACCAGGCAATGTGTCAGCCTGGTGTGATCCTTCAGCTATCACACTTCCACCACATGGTCTAACCCAGAAGATGCATCCCATATGGGCTGGTAAGAAGTTAAATAACCAACTGATTGACTGTTGATGTATTTATTAGAAAAAATACCTTGTGGGAATTCCTATCTCTGCTTCAATCATCTCTTCAGCCATCACAAAGAGGAAAAAACTTATTATGTCATTTTGGCCTTTCTCCTGCCTGTTACCCAGTTGCCAGCTTAGCCCGTATAGGGGTGCAGGTTCACTGCAGCAGGGCTCTCCTCTCTGTAGATGTGTCCATACTACCAAATAAAACAGGAGCTGGGATCACTGTCCGACTCTGAAGCCAAATGGCACTAATTAACATTCATCTACATTTCACAGCACTTGGCCCTGGATCTCTTCTGGACCCCCGGTGGTGTCCCTAAGATCTCAGACATGGTTATTATTTTGCTCTTCTTCTGTCCAAAGCGTCCAAAATAAAATCAGGCTGTGTCACAGCCCACCACGGTGGAGAGTAAAAAGGTATAGATGTTACATGTGTCCTGAGACACATCATGAAGGCATGTAGGGGTATTTGAGGGCGTAAGAGCCGCTGACATAGTCTTGAAGGACTCTGTAGTCTGGAGAGGTCATGGACTTGTCCATATTGTTGACTAAGAACAGTCCCTGGCAAGTGTTCATCATCTCACACTGCACTAAGTGGCCAGAGCCAAAACCTCACTTCTGACAATTCACACAAGCTCATCCCCTAACCCTATCTCATTTAGACTGTTATTTTATATAGCCTCATATTATTTTTACACTAATAAACTAAACAGTGCCTGAGCTTATTCTCTGGCCAACAGTGAGACTGGCTGGCACCATCTGGCTATAAATCCACTATTAAAAATCCCTTTCCCTCAAAAAAGGGTAGCCATAGCAAAAATGACTTCAGGGAATGTTTTCTGGACTGCACTAACTACTGAACCTCTTGAACTAGTTGGGATGGCTACAACTGCACCAGAGGCATCAGTTTAGCAGAATAGACAATCAAGTTGTATAGCTCTGGCTCAGGACTTGGCTCTGTTTTAATTGCAGTTGAAGACTCCTGGCTCCCATTGCTATCTAATTTATAGCTACTGTGAGAGACAGTGGTGAGGGGACAGGGAGAAAAGGGAATTATTACATGTGTGGATATTGCTCTTAGCAAAACTGTAAAAAAAAAATCCTGCAGTTCTTCCAATATTTGGGGATAAATTTGTCAAATTGTTAAGCTCACTATCTATTCCTTCTCCTTAAGCACTGTGCCCCTATAAATTTTAATGTACTTCTTTTATATCAAAGGTATTATTTGGTATAAGTGATAAAGTGATAGATTTGGTAGCTTTGTAAATATGCATTTGAAGAATCCTGGCTGTCATAAAATAACCAAGCTGTCAGATTGCAAAGTCAGAGTGAAGCAAGGTGGTTAACTGAAATGCGACTCCCATGAAGAATTTTCTTGTCACTCTGTATGTGGAAGCATCTGCTGCAAATAGAGACTCAAGTCAACAGACACTTTGATCGCAGGATGATTTACGTCAGCCATCAAATGTCTGAGTGGTAACCACACATCTGTCACCAGGACAATGTGGCGTAAAAGAGAATTTAATTGCTTTTGGATTATAAATAAAATGAACATTGCAGGAGTAAATTACGAGATCACTGTTAATTTGTCGATTGTGCTATCAAGGGCAAGAAAAACTATTGGGCATAAAAAACAAAGTTATTTTTTGCTCCTAGGAGGTGTAGTCAAGAACGTTTTAATAACAAATGGCAACAATCTCTTTTTGGTGGGTACATACAATCTGAAAAAAAAAAAGTCAGTGTTGATGAATCTGGCACGTCTGTCTCATATTTAATCAACTCTTCTAGGTGCTAATGGAGGAAACAATATGGGATAAAGGACTTGTGAAAGTCAGCTATTAAAGATATATTTAATATTTAGATCAGCTTCTCCTATCTTCCTCCCACCCATTATTTAGCACTGATGGCTTGGAAGAGAACCATTTTGAGACAAAACAAACCGTGTACTCACCACCATAGAAGCCTAATTTATGTGCAGTATCATAGAATCATAGAATCATTAAGGTTGGAAGAGACCTCCAAGATCATCGAGTCCAACCGTCAACCCAACACCACCATGCCTACTAAACCATGTCCCTAAGCGCCTCATCTACTCGTCTTTTAAAT
>NW_008824754.1:2387333-2391592 GCF_000699105.1 Pygoscelis adeliae | reverse complement strand
ATCTTCCCCGGCACCGAGGTCAGGCTGACAGGCCTGTAGTTCCCCGGATCCTCCTTCCGGCCCTTCTTGTAGATGGGCGTCACATTGGCCAGCCTCCAGTCGTCCGGGACCTCCCATCCAACCAAATTATGGGTGTCTAGCATACCAGAATGATACAAACAACCTGAGAAATGTACTTATATTCCCTATCTAACCAGTGGAGAGGGGTCTGGGCCTCAGCTGGACTATAGGCTTTGGATTTAAACAAATATCTGCATGTGCACAAGGTGGCCATGTTCCCGTTGCTATCAATGGTTAACAAGGGTTTGTTTCAGTTGCCACAATGTAGTGTCCAGTGTCCTTTGGGTTCCACTAGGGTACCTGAGACAGCTACATAGGGTTGGCAGAGATGACTCATGACCTCTTTCCTTCTGGATTAGCAGTTGGAGATAAGGCAGGATTCTCTAGGGCACCAAAATGACACCAGATGCTGACGTTAGGGAACTGAATCTGGCCCCTACTCAGTAAGGTCAAGCCCATCACTTTATCCCTTGGCATGGAAGGAGCCCACATTCATTCTTCAGGTTCTCCAAAGCATCCTGCAAGGCCAAATGCTTGTTACTTGAGTGTTGCAAAGCTCAGGTAAGGCCTCCACAATAGGCAGCTGGAATACAGCACAATGTCCCTGCAAAGCACAACGTAAGTGCCATAATTTCCCGGACAGCAAAAAAAGAAAGGGGCAGGGAGAGCTGTATTAATTTCTTGCCACTGTGACCCTGGTCAGGTCACAGCAATCCATTCTCCAGCCTCCCTTGTTTTCATGTGTCTTTTCAATTTAAGCAATTTGTAAGAGTCACTTTTCATAAAGAATGTTTAGGATCATGGGGCCCAGGTCTCAGTTTCACATAGAAAGTGTTAGTGTAAAAACATAGTAATAATAGCAATAAGAGTAAACACCTTCCCAGCATTTTATATATGGATTGATTAAGTGTTTGGTGTAGGCCCTGAGTTAAATGAAATTTAACATTAACTCTTGAGCCCTTACCAAGTGTCACTTACTATAATATACTACAGCATAATTTCCAAGTATGGTTTAATTCTCATACAGTCTTAGTGAGAGAGGTAAATAATACACACAGTGTGTACATGAATAAGCACTGATGGAGAAAGGTTAGAAGACTAGTCTAGGGTGAACTATTCATTGTGAAGGATTTACCTCCCCAATTTAACCCATTTTTGCTGCTCAGCAATGACTGGCAACAAGATGCAGGGCCTAATTCCACTTGCAAACTGACTTAAGTGACAGAAACAGCACAGAGTTGTCAAAGACAGCCTCAAGGAACACTGCTGTATAGAGTTTGCACTGCCTGGTATCACAAGAGCACAAGGGGTCTATGCCATCTTCTTTTCCAAGTGCCTGTCTAAGATGTGTGACAAGGAACAGATGCTATTTTCTCAGGTTGGTTTATTTTAACTCACATGCAATAACCAAACAAGTTGCTTTAGTTTATGTACAGGACCTTAGCTATATCAAAATATGAGGGAAGAAAAAACCTGTCTTCAAACCTTCTACAGTTGACTGTGTATCTGAATATTAATTGATTATTTGCAGCGTACAGTTACAATTACATGGTATTATGCTTTCTTTCTTATTCATCTTTAATAAGTGAATTATCAGTACAAAGCACAAATACGAACCCTGCCTGGATTAGTCCCACCAAAGCCTATTTATTGAATTTGGACAAAAGCCTGGGTCACTTAAGCAGAACCATTTGTCATCTCCAGAGGAAGAGTTTCTGTTCAGAGAAGACACTGCTACAAGAAGTGAGCAAGTGAGTGAGTGAAAAGGCTTCTAGAAATGAAGGGTCAGAGAGGATCAGGTGAGGAGATAAGGCACTAGACGCAGCTACTTTTAATAAGACATAGAAATGTTAGAGGAAGAGGTCTGGGGAAATGTGATGCAACAGGAGCTGCTATTGGAGACAAAATGCTGGGTCCAGTAAGGAGCTGAAAATAGTGTGGGAGCACACGGAAACTACAGAAAGAGAAAATGAGGATTAAGAGATCCAGAGGCCAGAGCAAAGATGAGATCATTACAAGTGCTTGCTAAGAATAAAAACAATCTGTCAATCTCCGCCCCCCCAAGTCTCTTTACATAAACACCTACAACCAACAAATAAATATAGTTTTAAATTGCAAAAAGGGACATTCAGATAAGATTTTTGGAAGTTCATTCTAACAGGAAATACTGTGCAGAAGAATAAATTGCCTCTGAGATAGTGGTGTCCCCGCCATTGAAATTCTTTCAAAACAGAGGAAAGAAAATTTATCTAGAGTAATGTAACATAACAAATCCTCTCTGAATCAAGGGAATGGACAAAATGGTTTCCTGAGGTCCCTTTCTGAGTCTTGGCTAAGCAAGTGGCAATCTCTCTCTCTGAGAGACTGTTTTTCTGCGTGACTGTTTTCCTAACACTGGTTCAGTTTTCTCCTGCAGATCCATCCAACCTCTGCTGAATGCCAGAGGTGAGACAATCACCTGTGACACTTTCTTTCATTCTCCACTTTAACAACAGGAGCACAGCACTCCTAATCTTTTCCACAGATATTCCTTGCACTGCTCTCAGAAAGAAGTAACTTAGCTCAATGATCAGTCATTTTAAACCAAAGCATTTATCTTCTAATACTGAGGTATCAAAAGGACCGCTGGCTTCACATGATTTCAAATTTGTGGAGGGAATGCATTTATACACTTTTTTTACTCCCTGGCCCTAATGAATGATAATGACGTGATGCATTACCAGCTGAATTGATAGCAAGTGCTTAGCAAGACTGATATCCCAAGCTATTTGAACGTAATAGGAGAAAACATTTCCAGTCTTCTAATTTGAAGGGCAAGTCGAAAGTAAAAATCCTAGTGATCTCTCTATCATCTTTACCTGCCCAATAACAGAACTGTGGAATATTGCAGTTAAGATCCCCCAAAAAAGGAACAGGCAGTCTTTTTGAAGAAGTCCTTTCACTCCTCTTCTTCCTCCCTTCATGATGTTCAGACATGATAGCCCTCCTTGGTGCCCTCTCATTCTTGCTGTAGGACTTCTATATGCCAAATCTATTCAATGTTCACCCGGTGATACAGACTGACAAATGACACAAATGCATTTGTGATAGGACTAACTGGAGTATATGCAAAATCATACGAAGTTGTTACACATAAGGGTTAATGTAGCCTCAGTCTCACTGAAGAATGTGTAACCTCTGTTGTGGCACGCTAGGGAGTATGTCTACTCCAACAGACAAAAGAGGTTGAAACTCCTTTTGCTTTGCCACCATTTCTGCATACAGAGTAGCAAGACTGATTATAGCACGGCAAAAAAAAGTACTAGGCTGGGAGCCAGGAGACCCGCAGTCACTGGGAAAATATGGCAAAGAAAGAACAGGCAAATGAACTCTGCATGGAAAAATAGACTTGGTTTAAAAAATAAAAATAATCCATGTGCCTGTGAGGCAGGACCTAGTAGCTATCTCTTCTTTCTGAAAATGCAGTAATGCACTGTTTGAAGTCACTTCTTGAGTGAAATTATAGGCCTAAAATTAATCAGTTGCCTTGCACCCTATGAGGCCTTATTTTTTTTACATTGGTTTTACAGGTAACCTAGAGTAAGAAGCTCAGATGGAGATCTCCGTGAGAAGAGATAAACACTAGCCCTTCACCTTGAGAACTTTACTGTACAAAACATATCTGAGCTTTCAGACACGTAAAAGTTCAGGCAACGCTTCTGAGAATTTATTTCTTAGACTTGGGTAACTGAAACCCCTTAGTCTTGCACCATAAATCTCAAAACTTATTCTAGAGATGGGACAAAATTTAGAAGAGGGAATTGGTTCTAGTGTAATCTTTTAGCTTAAATTTCTTGGGATTTTTTTTAAACTCAATGTTGACATTTAGGCATAATTTCCTGATTAATATGATATATTTATCCCCAATTAAAAAAAAAACCAGAAAATTTAGTTCTATGCTACCAGTGTCTGAATGATGATTTCCAGTCTGTAAAGGGTTAAATCATAGAATCATAGAATCATTAAGGTTGGAAAAGACCTCTAAGATCATCGAGTCCAACTGTCAACCCAACACCACCATGCCCACTAAACCATGTCCCTAAGCACCTCATCTACACGCCCTTTAAATACTTCCAGGGATGGGGACTCAACCACTTCCCTGGGCAGCCTGGTCCAATGTTTAACCACTCTTTCAGTAAAGAAATTTTTCATCATATACA
>NW_008824754.1:2374190-2387052 GCF_000699105.1 Pygoscelis adeliae | reverse complement strand
GGGACATTTGGAGTGATGGCGTTTGTCTTCCCAAGTCACCGTTACGTGCGATGGAGCCCTGCTTTCCTGGAGATGGCTGAACACCTGCTTGCCCATGGGAAGCGGTGAATGAATTCCTTGTTTTGCTTTGCTTGCGTGCACAGCTTGTGCTTTCCCCGTTAAACTGTCTTTATCTCAACCCACGAGTTCTCTCACTTTTATTCTTCTGATTCTCTCCCCCATCCCACCCGGGGGGAGTGAGCAAGCAGCTGTGTGGTGCTCAGTTGCCGGCACAACTGGGGTGCTGGGGTTAAACCAGAACATATAGTAACAGTGATCTGTGATAAGTGGATAGGGGTCATTAATATAGCCATTTCCATGCTGAGTTCTTAAATAAGCAGCTCACTCATCACTCAGTCTAACAACAGCATGCCTAGGGAGGTCTTCAGACCACAGGCAAAGATATTCCAGGGAGATTTGGGTTCAATACTGTGATATAAAACCCAGAATGTTCAGTTCCAAGGGTATCCCTGGTCAGATCTGAATCAATTCTGTGCCATCAGCAGCTAAACATCTCTGAAAAAAGGACACAGGGCCCTGTAGAAATTTTAATGATAGTTAGACCTGTTCCAAGCAGACAGTTTCTGAAGTTTAATGTTATTTCTCAGCTGCCAGGATAAAAATTTGTATTGAATTTCACTGAAATCAAACATCCTAAAAGGAATAATTAACCCCTAAAATCAGAATGCTTGCACTTGGACTTCCCTTCAGGTTCTCTGCTGATTCCACCTATCTCATGACACTTCTAATGACTGCATTTTAGCAACAGAGTCACAACTGAACATTAATGTTAAATATACAGACCAAAATCAAGAAGCTTTTAGACATGTGCTCAACTTGAAATATAAGCTACAATGACAAGAAACAGTTTTTGAGTTAAATCTATGCTTAAATTCTTCCCTAAATTACAGTAGAGACATATGCATATATGGTGATAAAAGACTGGGAAAATGGGGTTACCTGATAAGAATGCATAAATATTTTATTATTACTTCGCATTTCTGAAGCACTTTATTTCTTCAAGCACCACACAGCACTGACAAAATAATACTCATGCAGAGAAAATGACATCAATGACACTGCATTAGGCAGACATTACAACTGTGACCCTCCAGGAATGTTGCATAAGTCACTGTATTTCCATCTTATGCTTTCCTAACTAAGAGACTTTAATGGGCATTATGCAGGAAAAGAATCCAGGGACAAATCTGCCTTGTGTTACACACAACTCCAGAAATTCAGTGAGGAAAAGTTATGATGTAACATAGCTGTGCTTTAATTATGTGGAAGACTAAGCAGTTTATCATGTGTCTGTTTTGCTAACAGTTAGAGATCCTTGGAAGAAAATCCTACTAGCTTCCTTTTAGCTGTAAAGATTATAGCAATTTATCAGATGAAAGAGCAGCCACTTGCTCTTTTTTTTCTCCCATTACCTTGCAGAGGGCCTAACAGCAATGTATTGAAGGAGATCTGTGGGTCTGCAAACATGCTAGACATGTTTTGACATGTGGGGCATAGGGTAGAGGACCTAAGATGTCTGAGATCTTGCTTGCAGGCATGAAAACAGCATCCAAAATGGGCAAATCTCATTTTGATCATGAGCTCACACCCAAGCTTCAGCTAAAAATGTAAACAAAGCCAGGATTATAAGGCCAGAAGAAACTAATACAGTCTTCTAATGTGCTCTCTGAAGCATACAAATCCCAGAATGCTAATAATCCTTTTTTCATATGCAAAAGCCTGCAATTCAATTAGCTCAAAGACTTTAGAAAGACATCTCTTCCTGAGCTAAAGGCAGACATTTGTGATTTACCATACCCCTTAGTAAGGATCCGAAAGCTATTCAATCTTATTGACAAAACCAGTTTTGCATCTTACTTCCTATTTGAATATTTCCCATTTCAGTTGCCAGTTCATGTGCCGTTTTTCTACAAATGTAGAAAGTGTTAGAAAAATAAAGTGTACCCATAAGGTACAGCCTCTGATTTGCAGCTGGTTTGACTCTTCTCAACTTTTTGAGATCATTTTCAAAGTATGGACAGCAGAACTCATCGCAGTATTCATGTATAGGGTTAGCAAAACTCTCATGCAGATAACCGCCTTGCCACTTGTGTCATTTGTACATATAATAATGCTTCAGTTGTCTTTGCCATGACACCAGGTGTGCAGGACTTCTTTCAAGATTGACTGTAGACCTCAATTCTGGTAAAAGAAGTTTCTTAGTCTTACTTATTATACTTCAGAAAAGCCAAGCGAGTTTATTCACCCTTTCTTTCACTCATGATGAAAGAAGAGGAAGCGGCATTTCATAATAGAAAAGACTAGTAATCAATTCTTCACCCTAATCTCAGAAGTCAGGCTGCTGGAAAAGCAGTCTTATATCAAGAAGGCTGTTTCAGCCAAGTTTAAAAAAAACTCTCTTAAAAAACATTGTGAGCAACTTTTCCATTTTCACTGTGAGGACAGAAGGCAGAAAGAAGTCACCAAGAACAATCATAAGTAGTTCACAACACTGCAATGCTCCTGTCACCATCAAAGCAAAAATGATAGATCATTAAACTCTCAAAGTAGGAAGATCCTGTTCTGGTGACAGCTGCTCTATTGTGTAATGCATTGAGGAAGATGCCATTAAGTGTAATTAAACAAAAAGCCTAGAACATAAGGACAGAGACCTTTTTTCTTCTCAAGATGAAAACCCTCTGTGTACATACAAAATTATCACCCGTCACAAACGTCTTCTCTTTTTCCCCTCAGGAAAACAGACAGATGTCCAACTGGCAGGGAGTACGAAGAGTGTAACAGTCTCAATTTGCTTTATGCTACCTCTTTCTAATCCCATTCATGCACTTTTCCGTCATTTTCTGCTTTGCATGCGTTTCCTTGTTTCCCACGCTGCTGCTTCTCCTCCTCATGCTTCCTATGAGTTTGTTTCTCCCCCTCCTCAAAAATTATTCCTCCATGCCTGTCTGGCTGTTTTTTCTGCTTAATCTGGAAAAAAGGAGGTTGAGGGGAGACCTTACCGCTCTCTACAACTACCTGAAAGGAGGTTGTAGCGAGGTGGGTGTCGGTCTCTTCTCCCAAGTAACTGGCGAAAGGATGAGAGGAAATGGCCTCAAGTTGCGCCAGGGGAGGTTTAGATTGGATGTGAGGAAAAATTTCTTTACTGAAAGAGTGGTTAAACATTGGACCAGGCTGCCCAGGGAAGTGATTGAGTCACCATCCCTGGAGGTATTTAAAAGACGTGTAGATGAGGTGCTTAGGGACATGGTTTAGTGGGCATGGTGGTATTGGGTTAACGGTTGGACTCGATGATGTTAGAGGTCTCTTCCAACCTTAATGATTCTATGATTCTAAGTTGGGCCAGGGGAGGTTTAGATTGGACATGAGGAAAAATTTCTTCAGCGAAAGGGTTGTCAAACATTGGAACAGGCTGCCCAGGGAATTGGTTAAGTCACTATCCCTGGAGGTATTTAAAAGATGTATGGACGTCTTTTATTTAAAAGACATATAGATGTGATGCTTAGAGACATGGTTTAGTGGTAGACTTGGTAGTGTTAGGTTTACGGTTGAACTCGATGTTCTTAAAGGTCTTTTCCAACCTAAACAATTCCATGATTCTATGATCCTCTTTTATCTCCTCTATATTCTTCCCATTCCCTGTTTTTTATACCTGGCCTCTGGATATTTGTTCCCTAATATTGGATCCAGTTCCTTGGTGAGCTTCTCCGCTCACTGAAGAGGTGGGATTCCTTAGATCCCTAGTGCTAGCCAAATCGGTGGCCAGGCAACTTCTATCAGACATTCAGACATTTTTCCCTGTTCCCTGAACTCCCTGTCTTGCTTGAGGCTCTAGTGCTACTGATGTCCTTCTGGTACCTCTCCAGCTGGCAGGTCTTTCTGGTACCTTTCTGGTTGTTGATAAACAGGAGCAAGTTCAGGAGAGGGTCACCAAGATGCTCAGGGGCTGAGGCACTTAGTCCTGAGGAGAGGCTGAGAGAGAGCAGGATTTGTTCATCCTGGAGAGGAGATGGCTTCAGGGTCACCTAACAGCAGCCCCCCAGTGCCTACAAGGAGGTCATCAAGCCCAGAGGTTGGGCTCTTCACTGTGGTACATGATGGGGTACCAAGAGGCTACAGGCATAAATTGACACAAGAGACATTCAGACTTGGATATAAAGAGAAACTTTTCACCACAAGGACAGTTGTGCAGTGGGACAAGGGCCCAGAAGGGTTGTGGAATCTCAGACCTCAGTAGTTTTCAAGATCCAGCTGCATAAAGCCCTCAGCAACCTGGTCTGACCTCATTTCAAACAGGAGGTTGGACTAGAGACCTCCTGAGTCCCTTCTAACCTTAGTTATCCCATGATCCTATAATAACCTCCTTCAGTGACTAGCTCTTTAGTCAGAATAATAAGACCTGACATTTTTTAACCCTGGCAGTTCTTAATCGATGACAGTTTAACTATGGGATAATCATGGCAAAATGGCAGCTAGGTGTGCACTGGCAGTATGGGGTGTCATTGATTTCTTCTGGCTAGTGAGTGGCTCCTGAAGCTCTCTCAGCATGCAGATGACAGTTTATCCAGACACCTGAATTTAGAAACTTTTCCTGAATTAAAATAAGATGAGCTAAAACTCCAGATATTTCTGTCACTTCATAATACAAAAATACTTCCAGTGAGACCAGTTGAAGCCACAGTGAAAAGTGTCTCCAATAAATAGCTTATTTGCAAAACAACCAAACAAAAAAAAAAATTTAAAAAGCCTTTTGTGACACAGTTTTAAGCTGGATAAAAGGTCGTCTTATATTTACAAACCCTCCCATGAGCAGAAGATATTCCCCATCTCCTGTATTTCTCTCAAAGACCTGTTCACTCAAGATATCGCAGACGAAGGTTCAGTTTTTTCCTCCGCCAGAGGGGAAACCATACCTCTGCAAAACCTTCTAATCAACATATATGATGTAGTCTAAGATTGAGCAATGTGCTTGAGGGAAAATTTTAATTGGTTTGTAGCATAAAACATTACATGAAACTTTTGTATTTACCAGAGCAGTGACCAAAATTGGATGTATTTCCACTTCATAGTGAGCTTAATTACCAGTTTACAGATTCAGAGCTGTATTGACACTTTGCACGAAGGAGCACCTTGCACAAAGGAGAGGGTGTCACTTGGCACCTTCACACACTCCTGGCCTGCTGCTTTGGAAAACTAGAATAAAAAACCCGTCTCTGCTGAGTCTGAGCTAGTTCCCAGATAGCTAAGTCAGGAGGAAAGACTGTCTCCAAACCTCTCAACCTGTTGCTGCCTTCTCTCCACCTCCTTCTGCTCTGCTCTTGCTACAAACACAGCTTCTCTGGCTCAGTGACCAGCTGAACAAAATAGAACACTCTTCCAAAATACAAACACAGTCAAATAATTTGCTGAAATCTGGAATTATGGTCATATAGAAAATGTTTAGCTTTCATCAAAAAATTGATTTTTTTCAGGTTTCCTTTTAGTAAGGGTTAACTCGTATTTTTTCCATGGACATGTTTATCCAAACAGATAAACTCTTGCATGGCCCTAACCCAAGCCCTTTATTTGAAATCATTTCCAAACATTTTCATTTTGAACTTTCCTGAAACAAAAATCTGTTCTGAATTTTAAAGCAAGGACAGGAACATTCAGGCAATTGAGAATCTTTAAAAAAAACAAAAAAGAGCATGAGATACATGAGAACAGAGCCCTTCTGTAAGCTGCCTTTCTTTCAGGGAACTGACATTTTTTCAATAAAAGTATTTTCATAAACCCAGTATAGGCAGATCACCCAAATCTTTGGTAAATTTTCATGCATTTTCTGTAGAATCACCCAAATAATTTAGGTTGGAGGGGACTTCCAGAGGTCGTCTAGCCCGACCCCTACACAAAACAGGGCCAGTTAGGGAAGGTTGCTCAGGGCCTTGTCCAATTGGCTTTTGAGTATCTCCAAGGACAGAGACTGTAAAACCTCTCTGAGACTCTGTTCCACTATTTGACCACGCTCTTGGTGAAAAAAAATCCTGATGTATATAATCAGAATTTCTCATGTTTCAGCTTGTGTACATTGCTTCTTGCAATTTCATTGTGCATCTCTGAGAAGAGTTTGCCTCTGTCTTCTCTACACCCTCTCTGAACACAGATTTGTGCATGTTAATGTTTGTTGTTCATCTACTAAGCTGCTGCACATACTGTGGTTTGTCTTTCCTCACAAGCACACAATAGACTGTTGAGTTTATTTTTTTCTTTTCTTTTTTGTTCCTTTTTTTAATGGGCAATTGTCTGTGGTTTTTGTAATTATCTTAGTTCTAATCACTTTTACATGTGGATTCAGGTTAAAACACTTTTCACTACCTTTCTTAAATTACGAAGCAATCACTTGCAGCTTCCTAACACAGTCCACTTCTATCTCTGACCTTCACAGAGAGCAGCTCTGAACTTAGTTCTCTTTATTTCAGAGGGATACTCATCAATTCTGACTTGCGATACTTTGAAATCAAAGGATGGGAATAAAATGCTCCTGTCTGTATCAGTCATTCCGTTACAAATTCTTCACAGCTTAAAGATATCTTGCTTAGAAACAGAAGCGTGTCATTTACTTTGCACGCCATCTTATTTAAACCTCTTTTTATTGCGCTCTTAGATTTTCCTGATCATTGAAGTCCTAATGCTTCCCTGGTGGTCTCTGCATGTATCCAAAGAAAGCATTCTTTTCTTTTTAGACAAAGGAAATCAGACATGTGGCAATATCAGAAACAATTACTTAAAGCCTAACTTGCATCTTAGTGGGTATGTAAATAAAAATCTATCTTAGGCAAACAATTTTGTCATATGCAGGAAAAATATTGTCTTCATGTGTGTGAGGTCAATGGATTCCCACAGTGCTATTATTTTACAAGCTAGATTTAATGAAGACCCAAAATTCCCCCTAGTTAGAATTATGGGTGGGCTATATTTTACTTATCTTCAGTCTTTAACTGTTTAGCATCCAGTCTATGCTGTTTCCATCCATAGTCAATGACAGTGGGTAGCTCATCCAAAGTAGATACTTCTCCTAGGATGGGATGAATCACCTTCAACACATTTGCAGTGACTATAGACAGAGCCAAAATGGACTTATTTAGCTCAGATGCTGTTGTTGGCAAAAGTTATGGGAGATTCCACCTTCTCCCCATGTTATCCCTGTTAACCAGGGTGTGCCTGGCTTTGCCTATTGCTTTGATCCAGCTTTGAGCCCATGGGTGCTATCAGAATTTAAGAATAACAGCAAGTCCAATTACAGAAACCCTTGGAAAAATATCTGGAGTTTTGTCATACAACCTTCCCTCCTTTCTCCCCTTGGGATGTCAAAGTCTGTTGACTCTTTAGAGTCCTGCATGACCTCTCTCATTCCCCCAACCAGCTTATGTGAGGAAACAAAGTCCCCGTTTCAAAACAGATGTGATCTGCTTTCACCATGCAGAAATCATTCAGGCATTTTCCATACATAGCTACAAAATTTGTCACTGTATGTAGACAGATGTTAGATTGATAATAAGCACGCATTTGAACCTGAGGCCCCCAGCCTGCAGTGTTGGTGACTGCTCCCTGATATCAAACATCATCTCTTGCCAGGGTGCCTTATCTGGAAAGCAAGCCAACAGACTTTTTTTGGAAAGCATGGATAGAAATACAGTTACTTCCAAGGAAAGATGGTCATGCAGAGGAACTCAATCAACTTGTAAACATTTACATCTTAAAAAAATAAGAACAGCTCTGCGAGTAAGGACAAAAAGGCTGAATGGGCCTGGCTCTTCCTCTTCCAGAAACCGTTGGAGACCAGCCTACAACTATGTCTAAACTAATATCCAAGCAAAGTGGATGCAAACACTTGAGGAGAGTCTTGGCCTCACATCAGATGGACCATGAAGCAGGCACTACTGGCATAGAAGTGCCAGAAAGTCCCCACAACAGCAGAGTGACGGGGTCAGCAAAATCTGCCCTGTGCTCTTCTCCCAGGGTACATTCTCAACTGAGTGGTTTAATGTCACGAGGAAGTAAGCAAACTCCTAACATACTTCAGTGGGGAGCCTGGCTCCATTCTCAGATTTTTTCTTCCTGCCTCAGCCACTGAGGCAGTGCAGGCAACAGGTGACCCCAGCCACAAGAAGGAAGATGAAGGACCCCAGAAACTTACTTTGCTCCCCTTCCCTGGGTCAGCAAGGGTGGAAATAAGCACAAACCCAAACTGGCGATGTAAGGGATCTAGGCCACAGCCACCCAATATTGGAGTATGGCACCTACTCAAAGTCTTTGAAGAAGGAGAGTCTGTCACTGCCACTAAAATTGTCCATTTTACTGAGAGGTTTTGAGCCAACCCTACAGGTACATAGAGCTGTGAAGTTTTAAACTTCATCTGCACTACAGAGGACCTGAAAATCAGGCCCGCAAGATGAAAATTTTAAATTGAGAGGGTATTGATCCCTAAAGAGGTTAAATATTTAGAATAAGCATGAATTTCTCAGATAACAGCACCTGAAGAGTAACACAAAAAATCAACACCACCTTCATCAACAGGACTGGTAATATTGAAACAGGTCGACTCAAAACTTAACAACAGAAAACAGCACTGCATATTGCTATGGTAATATTGCTTAAAAGCTTCATGGAGAGGTGGCCTTTTTTCTGTCATTTTATTATGGGTGAACTAAACAACAGAAGTTTCTCTGGTATTAATGCATTGAATTAGAGCTCTCACAGTTTCAGTTGTCTACTTGGGCTCACTTGAGACTTCCTGTGAGACTTTGAGCAACTCACCTGAGCTATCTGTATCTATGGGATCTATTTTTAAAATGTAGGTGATACACCCTTTTCTCATACAGGACTGCAGGGAGTAAGCCCAGATATCCTGTCCTGGGGACGGTATGCATAACTGACTAGGTAAAATTGTTGCAAATTGTTCACCTGAAAACTCAAGCAGATAACAGTATAATATTTGCAAATAATCAGGTTTCTTTTCCAAAGTAGAGGTAGACTTGAGTTAATTTCTTTTTTTTCTTATACTACTATATTTATACAGCTTGTACCTTTTTTCTCTTTATTTCCCCATAGGGCACTCACATAAAACATTTACAATAAACTAAAAAAATCTGTGGTTGCTTTATTAACATCAAATTCACTTCCACAGAATCCACTTAATTAAAACTCTGCCCAGAAGACTGCTTCACAATTCATGGACATCTCAACCATCCTTTAAGCAGGGTAAAAAATAGTGAAACAGCAATTTATTAATTATTAATTAATATTGCTTTATATATTGCTTTATACTTATTAATACTTTAATAAGTATATAAAGCAATATACTTATTACTTTATTATAAGTATATTGCAAATATGTAGGTATTGGTAGTAATTCAAACTTTCTTGCTATTAATATAGTTCCAAAACTACTGCCTCTGTGGGAGCCATTGCTATTCAAATAACATTGTGCAGCGTTATTCATTTTGAATAACATTCATTTTGAATTGCGATTGTACCAGGAATTATTTCAAATTCAATTCTGTTCGTGCTGCAAACCTGGCACTTCAGTTAGGTATGTGCATAAAAACGTCTGTACATATGTACAAGAAATGGGAAGATTTTCAAAGGAATAGTGCATTAGCCTCACCAGCTGTAATAGGAAGAGAGTCAGCTCTCAGATCAACATAGTCTGGAGCCAGAGAGCATAGAGTGCTCTCAAAGAAATCATTAAATGACCTTTCTGTCCAGACAGTGTCTCTGCATTGACCAGGTCTCCCTGAAATTTTAGCAAGAGAACTGTTCCAAAATAAGTCATTAAGCTAGTGACAAAAAACATCTATTTTCCATAATGCAGGAAAGGAAGGACTGAACACTACCAGTCTGCATCCTTTTAAATGCAAACATTTCAAGAAAATCATATAAAAATATACAAAAAAAATTTTTTTGCCTCTGGTAGTTTTTGCAAACTTATGAAAAGCATGAATTCCCATTGAAGATGCGGTGAGCTGATGCCCCAATCCTCTGCAGTCAGTACAAATTCTCCTGGCAGCTGGATGAAAACCCAGGTCATTGGTAGCACATACAGACAACTGTAGCATGGCGGTTCTAGTTGGTCTTCAAGGCACTAAAGCGTTACAGGGGAAGGAAGAGAGGAAGAGGGGAGCCAAGGGTGAAGAAAAGTAGTTCATATTAAGATTAATTCTGTGTTAACTGAGATCTGTCTTGATGCCAGACATGAGGAAATGTACCTTCCCAGACTGGCTATAAGGCTTCAGAAAGTACCCAAGCAGTAGTTTGGATTCCAGAAAGCTTTATTTTTTTCTGTTGTTTTTTTTTTTTAAGCAAAACACCCTTGGTTCCCCATGAGTTTGCTATTCTGTAATAAGCTCACTTGAATAATCTTCAAAAATAAAATATACAATAAAATGGACTTTCACTTTGGTTAAACAGCAGATGTTCCTGGTTAGAGTGAAGAAAGCAAACAGATTTGGATATTGCCCCATGCAAAGTGACAGTCATGCTGCATCCTCAGCAACAGTTAGTATCAGGCAATGCTTCTCCAAGTGT
The DNA here is from genome assembly GCF_000699105.1 of Pygoscelis adeliae. Classification (NCBI taxonomy): domain Eukaryota; kingdom Metazoa; phylum Chordata; class Aves; order Sphenisciformes; family Spheniscidae; genus Pygoscelis; species Pygoscelis adeliae. The sequence continues at coordinate 2,376,429 of NW_008824754.1, read as the reverse complement.
TAAAAACACAGAAATGGGGCTTTGATGTTATTTTTCATCACATTCCAAGTGTCTTAGGATAGTCCAAGGAAGGACTGCTTCTATATTGGTGCAAATTCCCATTGGAGAAAATCACTTCATATATTTTTCCCAAATAAAATGCTTGACCTTTCACTTAGTGAATTTTATGACTGTAGGAATAAGACAGAACTTTAACCAGAGTCAGGATGAACATTGCCTCGTGCCAGCACTCAGTATATCCTCAGGCAATGCAGTGTGAAGTCAGTACATATGAACTCAAGTGTAGTTGCACTTGTATTGTCCAGGGACTAATATAGACTTTCTTCCTGGTGTTTTCTTTTTGACTTACAGTCCACAGCAAGCTGCAGGAAGCAATTCAAAGCAACAGCAGGATGGTCATCTTCAGGTATATTTTAATGGCTCACACTGAAATTCTGCTGTCAATATATTTTTACCTGCAGACTTTTATGTTAAAATAGTTTTTTTTGTAGCGATACAAAAGTAATGCTCACTAATAAGCAGACTACCAGATGTCCTCCATGGCTAGGTCTGTACTTCACATATATCCACAGCACAGTTCACCTATTCTATTAGCCCACATGCCAGACCCAGCTGACTGTTGAAATGGCTCTTTTGGGGGAGTAGCAACACCGTGTGGGACACCAGAGAGCCAGGCTGTAACCCAGAACCCCCAGGAGACCATAGCAGCAGGCACACTTACTACTGTGGCCTGTCACACACATCACAGCAATTAACATATAGACCAAAAATGAACGTCCCCATGTTCATCCACCAGGTATGTTTTAATTTGCCCTTTTTATTCTTTCTTCTTACCTTCTACTTTCCATCAGTTAAAACTAGGGCATGAAAGATGCCTTCACTGGAAGGGAAACACGGTCAAATTTCCTGTGCTTAGAATGTAGGAGAGTCTAATGCAAGCTTTCACTCTCAGTCATTTGTATAGATAGATGCAAAATTGTTGCACAAACTCTCCCAAGGCAGTAAGGTTCTATGGTAATGGTAGCATTAGTGTGCACTTGTTTGAAAAGGACTGTCAGCACCACTTTAAATTTGACACTGCATTGTCAAAAGTGGACCAACGCTCCAAATGAAATGTTTTCAAGACCATGTCTGATCCTCACTTTACTGATTCTTCCTTCCCCCTGGTCTTAGGAAGATTCTTCCCTCTTGCCCTTGCGCCTCAACTGTGGAAACCCTCACAAAGCTCCACAGAAATGAAGGTGTCAAGGTCTGCACAGAGCTAGGTGGAAGACCATTCATACTCAATGTCAGGTTTCTGTTTTTCTTAATTAGTACAGGTTTTGTCATCTGCTTCTAACACAGCAAGTAATGATAATATAATAAAATAATATTGCCTTCCAAAGTTAACAAGTTGGAGGCGTATCTATTATTCTTCTACTGTTTTACCATTCTTTTAGCCTTTCTTTTTGCAGAACCTAATTTTGGAACGCAGACAACTTGACAGCACCCTATTCATGACATGTAAAGGTCAACATTTCTGGAAGTAATTATATTCCAAATAAACAATGTTCAAGTAAAACAACCCTAATTTTCCTTTAAGTAGGTGTCTTATCTACACGTTTAGCAGTGAATCATTGCACCCAGTTTAATTCAATACATTTGGCAAAACAGCATGGGTTCAGACTCTGGGTATCTGACAAACCTTCTTCTGCCTCTGATTCAGAGGAGATTCTCCCAGCTCTCAATAATTCGCAATCAAGTCTTTATCCCTAGAAGTCCATGATTCGGCCCTCAGGAGACAAAATTCACCTCCTCAGATAATGAATGCTCAGTTCTAAATTTTAACTGCTCAGGGTCTCTGTTGTTTGAAAGAGCTTCACGAGCCAGGATGAAGTTTGTAATCTTTTGCTCAGTCAGGGCTCTGTGTCTGATCCCTGGCTAATCTGAGTCATTTACAGCTAATAATTTAGGAATATGGATCAAGCCCGGGAAGTTTGTGGGTCAAGATGCAGTTAACACCAACAGTGATGCCAATGGTGGTCAATACTGAAATTTGCACATTCAACACATATTCTAAATTTGCTATTATTTTAAACATGCCATCATTACCTTTCTTCATGTCAGTTCTTAACTAGTTACCAAACCACTTACATCTCATCAGGGATTAGTTCAGTAGGCAGTTTAAGTAAGCTTCAGATCTCAAGCTTTATCCATTTTTCACTTGTAAAGAGAAAAATAATATTGCAGTAATTTTTCT